>NW_028327645.1:110753-155753 GCF_031878675.1 Megascapheus bottae | reverse complement strand
TGGTAGTGTTAGGTTTAGTGTTGGGGTTAAGGTTAGGGTTAGGGTAAGGGTTAGGGTTAGGGTTGGGGTTAGTGTTGGGGTTAGGGTTAGGGTTAGGGCTAGGGTAAGGGAAAGGGTAAGGGTGAGGATTACGGTTAGGGTTATGGTTAGGGTTAGGGTTAGGTTTAGATTTGGGGTTAAGTTTAGGGTTAGGGTAAGCGTTACAGTTAGGGTTAGGGTTAGGGTAAGGGTAAGGGTTAGGGTTAGGGTTACGGTTAGGGAAAGGGTAAGGTGTAGGGTTAGGTTTAGGGATAGGGTAAGGATTAGGGTTAGGTTTATGGTTAGGGTAAGGGTAAGGTTAGGGTTAGGATTAGGGTTACGTTTAGGGTTAGGGGTTAGGGTTAGTGTTAGGGTTAGGGTTAGGGTTAGGGTAAGGGTAAGTTTTAGGGTTAGGGGTAGGGTTAGGGTTAGGTTAAGGGTTAGGGTTAGGGTTTAGGGTTAGGGTTGGGGTTAAGGTTAGTGATAGGGTTAGGGTAAGGGTTAGGGTTAGGGTTTAGGGTTAGGGTTGGGGTTAAGTTTAGGGTTAGGGTTAGGGTAAGGATTAGGGTTAGGGTTAGGGTTAGGGTAAGGGCAAGGGTTAGGGTTAGGGTGAGGGTTACGGTTAGAGGTAGGGGTTAGGTTTAGTGTTAGGTTCAGGGTTAAAGTTAGGGTAAGGATAAGTGTTAGGGTTAGGGATAGGGTTAGGGATCGGGTTAGGTTTAGGGCAGGGTTAGGGTAAGGGTTAGGGTTAGGGTTATGGTTATGGTTAAAGTTAGGCTCAGAGTTAGGGTAAGGGTAAGGGTTATTGTTAGGGTTAGGGTTAGGGTAAGTATTAGTTTTAGGGTTAGGGTTAGGGTAAGGGTAAGTTTTAGGGTTAGGGGTAGGATTACGGTTAGGATAAGGGTTAGGGTTAGGGGTTAGGGTTATGGTTGGGGTTAAGGTTAGGGTTAGGGTTAGGGTAAGGGTTATGGTTAGGTTTAGCATTAGGGTAAGTGTAAGGGTTAGGGTTAAGGTTAAGGTTAGGTGTAGGGTTAGGGTTAGGGTAAGGGTAAGGGTTAGTGTTAGGGTTAGGTTTAGGTTTAGTGTTCGGGTTAAGTTTAGGGATATTGTAAGGGTTATGATTACAGTTAGGTTTAGTGTTGGGGTTAGGGTTAGGGTAAGGGTTATGGTTAGGGTTAGGGTTAGGGTAAGGGTAAGGATTAGGGTTAGAGTTAGGGTTACGATTAGGGTTAGGGGTTAGGGTTAGTGTAAGGTTTAGGGTTAGGGTTAGGGTATGGATAAGAGTTAGGTTTGGGGGTAGGGTTAGGGTAAGGGTTAGGGTTAGGGTATGGTTATGGTTAATGTTAGGCTTAGAGTTAGGGTAAGGGTAAGGATTAGGGTTAGGGTTATTGTTAGGGTAAGTGTTAGGGTTAGGGTTAGGGTAAGGGTAAGTGTTAGGGTTAAGGTTAGGATTAGGGTTATGTTTAGGGTTAGGGTTAGGGTTAGGGTAAGGGTAAGGGTTAGGGTTAGGTTTAGTGATAGGTTTAGGGTTAGGTTTAGGGTTAGGGTTAGGGTTAGGTTTAGTGTTGGGGTTAAGTTTAGGGTTAGGGTAAGTGTTAGGGTTAGGGTTAGGGTTAGGTTTAGGTTTAGGGTTACGGTTAGGGTTAGGGTTAGGGTTAGGGTTAGGGTAAGGGTATGTGTTAGGGTTAGGTTTAGGGTTAGGGTTAGCGTTAGAGTAAGGGTTAGGATTAGGGTTAGGTTTAGTGTTAAGGTAAGGGTAAGGGTTAGTTTTCGTGTTAGGGTTAGGTAAGGGTTACCGTTAGGGTTAGGGTTAGGGTAAGGGTTAGGGTAAGGGTTAGGGTTAGGGTTAGGGTAAGTGTTAGGGTTAGGGTTAGGATTAGTATAATTGTAAGGTTTAGTTTTAGGATTAGGGTTAGGGTTAGGATAAGGGTTAGGGTTAGGGTTAGGGTTAAAGTTAGGTTAAGAATAAGTTTTAGGGTAGGGTTAGGTTTAGGGTTAGGGTAAGTGTTAGGGTTAGGGTTAGGGTTAGGGTTAGGATAAGGGTAAGGGTTAGTTTTAGGATTAGGGTTAGGGTTAGGTAAGGGTTAGGGTTAGGTTTAGCGTTAAAGTTAGGTTAAGAATAAGTTTTAGGGTAGGGTTAGGGTTAGGGTTAGGGAAGGGTTAGGGTTAGGGTTAGAGTTAGGTTTAGGGTTGGGGTTAAGGTTAGGGTTAGGGTTAGGGTAAGGGTTAGGGTTAGGGTTGGGGTTAAGGTTAGGGTTAGGGTTAGGGTAAGGGTTAGGATTAGGTTTAGCTTTAGGGTGAGGGTAGGGTTAGGGTTAAGGTTAAGGTGAGGTTTAGGGTTAGGGTTAGGGTTAGTGTTGGGGTTAAGGTTAGGGATAGGGTAAGGGTTAGAGTTAGAGTTAGCTTTAGTGTTGGGGTTAGGGTTAGGTATAGGGTTACAGTTCGGGTTAGGTTTAGGGTTTGGGTTAGTGTAAGGGTTTTGGTTAGGGTTATGGTTATGGTTAAGGTTAGGCTTAGGTTTAGGGTTAGTGATAGGGTTAGGGTAAGTGTTAGGTTTAGGGTTAGGGTTAGGGTTAGGGTGAGGGTTAGCGTTAGGGTTAAGGTTAGGATTAGGGTTAGGGTTATGGTTATGGTAAGGGTAAGCATTAGGTTTAGGTCTAGCATTAGGGTAAGTGTAAGGGTTAGGTTTACGGTTAGGGTTAGGTGAAGGGTTAGGGATATGGTAAGGATAAGGTTTAGAATTAAGGTTAGGGTTAGGGTTAGGTTTTAGGTTAGGGTTAGGGTAAGGGTAAGGGTTAGGGTTAGGGTTAGGGTTAGATTTAGGGTTAGGGTTAGAGTAAGGGTATGGTTTAGGGTTAGGGTTTGGGTAAGGGTTAGGGTTAGGGGTTAGTTTAAGGGTTAGAGTTAGTGTTAAAGTTAGGGTTAAGGTTAGGATAAGGGTTACAGTTAGGGTAAGGGTAAGTGTTAGGGTAGAGTTAATGTTAGGGTAAGTGTAAGGGTTAGGGTTAGGGTTAGGGTTAGGGTTAGGTTTGGGGTAGGGGTTAAGGTTAGGGTTAGGATTAGGGAAGGCTAAGGGTTAGGGTTAGGGTTAGGGTTAGAGTAAGTGTTAGGGTTAGGGTTAGGGTTAGGGTTAGGGGAAGGGGAAGGGTTTGGGTTAGGGTTAGGGTTAGAGTTAGGGTTAGGTTTAGGGTAAGGGTAAGGGTTAGGGTTAGGGTTAGAGTTAGGGTTAGGGTTAGGGTAAGGGTTAGGGTTAGGGGTTAGGGTTAGTGTTAGGGTTTGGTTAAGGGTTAGGTTTAGGTTTAGGGTTAGGGTTAGGGTAAGGGTTACGGTTAGGGTTAGGGTAAAGGTAGGTGTTAGGGTTAGGGTCAGGGTTAGGGTTAGGGTAAGGGTTAGGGTTAGTGATAGGTTTAGGGTTGGGGTTAAAGTTAGGGTTAGGATTACGTTAAGGGTAAGGGTTAGGCTTAGGGTTAGGGTAAGTGTTAGGGATAGGGTGAGGGTTAGGGTAAGGGTAAGGGTTAGGGTTAGGGTTAGGGTTAGGTGTTAGGGTTAGGGTTAGGGTTAGGTTTAGGTTTAGGGTTAGGGTAAGGTAAGGCTAATGGTTAGGGTTAGGGTTAGGGTTAAGGTTAGGGTTAGGGTTAGGGTTAGGTTTAGGGTTAGGTTTAGGGTAAGGGTAAGGGTTAGGGTTAGGGAAAAGGTAAGGGTTAGGGTTAGGTTTAGGGTTAGGGCAAGGATTAGGTTTAGGTTTAGGGTTAGGGTAAGGTTTAGCGTTAGGGTTAGTGTTAGCATTACTGTTAGGGTTATGGTAAGTGTTAGGGTTAGGGGTAGGGTTAGGGTAAGGGTAAGGGTTAGGGTTAGGGTTATGGTTAGTTGTTAGGGTTAGGGTTAGGGTTATTGTTAGGTTTAGGGTCAGGGTTCGGGGTAGGTTCAGGGTTAGGGTTATGGTAAGGTTTAGGGTTAGGGTTAGGGTTGGGGTTAAGATTACGGTTAGGGTTAGGTAAGGGTAAGGATTAGGGTTAGGGTTAGGATAAGTGTTATGGTTAGGGTTAGGGTTAGGGTTAGTGTTAGGGTAAGGGTAAGGGTTAGGGTTAAGGTGAGGGTTAGGGTTAGTGTTAGGGTCAGGGTTAGGGTAAGGGTAAGGGTTATGGTTAGGTTTAGGGTTAGGGTAAGAGTAAGGGTTTGGTTTAGAGTTAGGGTTAGGTTTAGGGTTAGGGTTAGGGTAAGGATAATGGTTAGAGTTAAGGTTAGGTTTAGGTTTAGGGTTAGGGTTAGGGTAACGATAAGGTTTAGGGTTAGGGTTAGTGGTAGGGTTAGGTTTAATGTTGGGGTTAAGGTTAGCGTTAGGGTTAGGTTTAGGTTTAGGGTTATGTTGAGGGTTAGGTTTATGGGTAGGGTAAGGATAAGGGTTAGGGTTAATATTAGGGTTAGGGTTAGGGTTAGGGTTAACGTTAGTGTTAGGGTGAGGGTAAGGGTAAGGGTTAGGGTTAGGTTTAGGGTTAGGGTTAGGGTAAGGGTAAGGGTTAGGGGTAGGGTTAATGATAGGGTTAGGGTTAGGTTTACGTTTAGGGTTATGGTTAGGGTTAGGGTTACGGTTAGGGTAAGGGTATGTGTTGGGATCAGTGTTAGGGTTAGGGTTAGGGTTAGGGATAGGGATAGGGTAAGGTTTAGAGTTGGGTTTAGGGTAAGGGTAAGGCTTAGGGTTAGGGTTAGGGTTAGGGTAAAAGTAAGGGTAAGGATTAGGGTTAGGGTTAGGTTCAGGATTAGCGTAAGGATAAGGGTTAGGGTTAGGGTTAGGGTAAGGTTTAGGGTTAGGGTTAGGGTTAGGGTAGGCGTTAGGGTAAGGGTAATGTTAGGGTTAGGGTTAGAATAAGGGTAAGGGTTAGGGTTAGGGGTGGGGTTAGGGGTTAGAATTAGGGTTTTGGTTAGTGGTAGGTTTAGGATTAGGGTTAGGGTAAGGGTAAGGTTTAGGGTTAAGGTTAGGGTTAGGGTTAGTGTTAGGTTTAGGGTTAGGGTTAGGTTTGGGGCAATTGTTAGGGTTAAGGTTAGGGTTACGGTTAGGGTTAGAGTTAGGTTTAGGGTGGGGGTAAGGGTAAGAATTATGGTTAGGGTTAGGGTTAGGGTTATGTTAAGGGTTACGGTTAGCTGTTAGGGTTAGGGTTAGGGTTACGGTTAGGGTAAGGGTAAGCGTAAGGGTTAGGGTTAGGGTTAGGGTAAGTGTTAGGGTTAGGGTTATGGTTAGGGTAAGTGTTAGTGTCAGAGTTAGGATTAGGGTTAGGTTATGGTAAGGGTTAGGGTTAGGGTTAGGGTTAGGGTAAGAGTAAGGGTTTCGGTTAGGGTTAGGGTTAGGTTTAGGGTTAGGGTTAGGGTTAGGGTAAGGGTAAGGGTTAGGGTTAGTTTTAGGGTTAGGGTTAGGTTGAGAGTAAGGGTAAGGGTTAGGTTTAGGGTTAGGGTTAGAGTTAGGGTACGGGTTAGGGTTAGGGTTGGATTAAGTTTAGGGATAGGGTTAGTTTTAAGTTTAGGGTTAGGGGTAGGTTAAGGGTAAGGGTTAGGGTTAGGATTAGGGTTAGGATAAGGGTAAGGGTTAGGGTAGGGTTAGGGTTAGGTTTAGGGTTAGGTTTAGGGTAAGGTTTAGGGTTAAGGTTAAGGTTAGGTGTAGGGTTAGGGTAAGGGTAAGGGTTATGGTTAGGGTTAGGGTTAGGGTTAGGGTTGGGGTTAAGATTAGGGATAGGGTTAAGGTAAGGGTACGGATTAGGGTTAGGGTTAGATTTAGGTTTAGGGAAAGGGTTATTGTTAGGGTTAGGGTTAGGGTAAAGGTTAGGGTTAGTGTTAGGGTTAGGGTAAGGTTTATGTTTAGGGTTAGGTTAGGGTAAGTGGTAGGGTTAGATTTAGGGTTAGGGATAGTGTTAGTGTTAGGGTTAGGTTTAGGGTTAGGTTTCGGATAAGGTTTAGGTTTACGGTTAGGGTTAGAGTTAGTGTAAGGGTAAGTTTTAGCGTTAGGGTTAGGGTAGGGTTAGGTTTAGGGTAAGGGTTAAGGTTAGGGTAAGGGTTAGGTTTTGGGTTGGGGTTACGATTAGGGTTAGGGTTAGGGTAAGGATAAGGGTTAGGGTGAGGGTTAGGGTTAGGGTTAGGTTTAGGGTTAGGTAAGGTTTAGGTTTAGGATTAGGGTTAGGGTTAGGGGTTAGGTTTAGGGTTAGGGTTAGGGGTTAGGTTTAGTGTTAGGGTTAGGGTAAGGGTTAGGGTTAGGGGTTAGGGATAGGGTAAAGGTAAGGGTTAAGTTTACGATTAGGGTTAGGGTTAGGGTTAGTTTTAGGGTTAGGGTTAGGGTAAGGTAAGGCTAATGGTTAGGGTTAGGGTTAGGGTTAAGGTTAGGGTTAGGGTTAGGGTTAGGTTTAGGGTTAGGTTTAGGGTAAGGGTAAGGGTTAGGGTTAGGGAAAGGGTAAGGGTTAGGGTTAGGTTTAGGTTTAGGGCAAGGATTAGGTTTAGGTTTAGGGTTAGGGTAAGGTTTAGAGTTAGGGTTAGTGTTAGCATTACTGTTATGGTTATGGTAAGTGTTAGGGTTAGGGGTAGGGTTAGGGTAAGGGTAAGGGTTAGGGTTAGGGTTAGGGTTAGTTGTTAGGGTTAGGGTTAGGGTTAGTGTTATGTTTAGTGTTAGGGTTAGGGTAAGGGTAAGTTTAAGGGTTAGGGTTAGGGTTAGGTTTAGGGTCAGGGTTAGGGTTAGGTTCAGGGTTAGGGTTATGGTAAGGTTTAGGGTTAGGGTTAGGGTTGGGGTTAAGATTACGGTTAGGGTTAGGTAAGGGTAAGGATTAGGGTTAGGGTTAGGATAAGTGTTATGGTTAGGGTTAGGGTTAGGGTTAGTGTTAGGGTAAGGGTAAGGGTTAGGGTTAAGGTGAGGGTTAGGGTTAGTGTTAGGGTCACGGTTACGGTAAGGGTAAGGGTTAGGGTTAGGTTTAGGGTTAGGGTAAGAGTAAGGGTTTGGTTTAGAGTTAGGGTTAGGTTTAGGGTTAGGGTTAGGGTAAGGATAAGGGTTAGAGTTAAGGTTAGGTTTAGGTTTAGGGTTAGGGTTAGGGTAACGGTAAGGTTTAGGGTTAGGGTTAGTGGTAGGGTTAGGTTTAATGTTGGGGTTAAGGTTAGCGTTCGGGTTAGGTTTAGGTTTAGGGTTATGTTTAGGGTTAGGTTTATGGGTAGGGTAAGGATAAGGGTTAGGGTTAATATTAGGGTTAGGGTTAGGGTTAGGGTTAACGTTAGTGTTAGGGTGAGGGTAAGGGTAAGGGTTAGGGTTAGGTTTAGGGTTAGGGTTAGGGTAAGGGTAAGGGTTAGGGGTAGGGTTAATGATAGGGTTAGGGTTAGGTTTACGTTTAGGGTTACGGTTAGGGTTAGGGTTACGGTTAGGGTAAGGGTATGTGTTGGGATCAGTGTTAGGGTCAGGTTAGGGTTAGGGATAGGTTTAGGGTAAGGTTTAGAGTTAGGTTTAGGGTAAGGGTAAGGCTTAGGGTTAGGGTTAGGGTTAGGGTAAAAGTAAGGGTAAGGATTAGGGTTAGGGTTAGGTTCAGGATTAGCGTAAGGATAAGGGTTAGGGTTAGGGTTAGTGTAAGTGTTAGGGTTAGGGTTAGGGTTAGGGTAGGCGTTAGGGTAAGGGTAAGTGTTAGGGTTAGGGTTAGAATAAGGGTAAGGGTTAGGGTTAGGGGTGGGGTTAGGGGTTAGAATTAGGGTTTTGGTTAGTGTTAGGTTTAGGATTAGGGTTAGGGTAAGGGTAAGGGTTAGGGTTAAGGTTAGGGTTAGGGTTAGTGTTAGGTTTAGGGTTAGGGTTAGGTTTGGGGCAATTGTTAGGGTTAAAGTTAGGGTTACGGTTAGGGTTAGAGTTAGGTTTAGGGTGGGGGTAAGGGTAAGGATTAGGGTTAGGGTTAGGGTTAGGGTTATGTTAAGGGTTACGGTTAGCTGTTAGGGTTAGGGTTAGGGTTACGGTTAGGGTAAGGGTAATTGTTAGGGTTAGGGTAAGTGTTAGGGTTAGGGTTACGGTTAGGGTAAGTGTTAGTGTCAGAGTTAAGATTAGGGTTAGGTTATGGTAAGGGTTAGGGTTAGGGTTAGGGTTAGGGTAAGAGTAAGGGTTTCAGTTAGGGTTAGGGTTAGGTTTAGGGTTAGGGTTAGGGTAAGGGTAAGTTTAGGGGTTAGGGTTAGGGTTAGGGTTAGGGTCAGGGTTCGGGTTAGGTTCAGGGTTAGGGTTATGGTAAGGTTTAGGGTTAGGGTTAGGGTTGGGGTTAAGATTACGGTTAGGGTTAGGTAAGGGTAAGGATTAGGGTTAGGGTTAGGATAAGTGTTATGGTTAGGGTTAGGGTTAGGGTTAGTGTTAGGGTAAGGGTAAGGGTTAGGGTTAAGGTGAGGGTTAGGGTTAGTGTTAGGGTCAGGGTTAGGTTTAGGGTTATTGTTAGGGTAAGGGTAAGGGTAAGTGTGAGGGTTAGGGTTGAAGTTAGGGTTAGGGTTAGGGTTAGGGTAAGGCTTAGGGTTAGGGTAAGTGTTAGGTTTAGGTTTAGGGTTACGGTTACGGTTAGAGTTAGGTTTAGGGTTAGGGTAAGGGTAAGGGTTAGGTTAGGGTTAGTTTTAGGGTTAGGTTAAGGTTTAGGGTTAGGGGTTAAATTTATGGTTACGGTTAGGGTAAGGGTTAGGGTTAGGGTTAGGGTAAGGATTAGGGTTAGGGTTAGGGTTAGGGTAAGTTTTAGGGTTAGGGTTAGGGTAAGGGCAAGGTTTAGGGATAGGGTTAGTGTTAGGTTTAGGGTTAGGGTTAGGGTTAGGGTAAGAGTAAGTGTTAGGGTTAAGGTTAGGGTTAGGGTTAGGGTTAGAGTTAGGGTTAGGGTTAGATTTAGGGTTGGGGTTAAGGTTAGGTTTAGGGTTAGGGTAAGGGTAAGGGTTAGGGTTAGGGTTAGGGTTAGGGTAAGAGTAAGGGTTAGTATTAGGGTTAGGATTATGGCAAGGGTTAGTGTTAGGGTTAGGGTTCAGGTTAGGGTTAGGTTTAGTTTTAGGGTTAGGGTTAGGGATAGGGTAAAGGTAAGGGTTAAGTTTACGATTAGGGTTAGGGTTAGGGTAAGGGTTAGGGTTAGGGTTAGTGTTATGGTTAGGTTTAGGGTTAGGGTTAGGGTAAGGGTAATGGTTAGCGTTAGGGTTAGGGCTAGGTTTAGTTTTGGGGTTAAGGTTAGGGTTAGGGTAAGGGTTAGGATTAGGGATAGGTTTAGGGTTAGGGTTAGGTTAGGGATAGGGTTAGGGTTAGGGTAAGGGTAAGGGTTAGGGTTAGGGTTAGCGTTAGGGTAAGGATAAGGGTTAGGTTAGGGGTAGGGTTAAGGTAAGGGTAAGCGTTAGGGTTAGGGTTAGGTTTAGGGTAAGGGTAAGGGTTCGGGTTAGGGTAAGGTTTAGGGTTAAGTTAGGGTAAGGGTTAGGTTAGGGTTAGGGTAAGTGTTAGGGTTAGGGTTAGGATAAGATTTAGGGTTAGGGTTAGTGTCAAATTTAGGGTAGGGGTTAGGGTTAGGGTTATGGTTAGGGTTAGGGTAAGGGTTAGGGTTAGGGTTAGGGTTAGGTTTAGGGTTGGGGTTAAGGTTAGGGTTAGGTTAGGGTAAGGGATAGGTTTAGGGTTAGAGTTAGGTTTAGGGTTGGGGTTAAGGTTAGGGTTAGGGTTATGTTAGGGGTAAGCCTTAGGGTTAGGTTTGGGGTTAGAGTAAGTGTTAGGGTTAGGGTTAGGGTTAGGGTTAGGTTAGGGTAAGGGATAGAGTTAGGGTTAGAGTTAGGTTTATCGTTGGGGTTAAGGTTAGGGTTAGGGTTTTGGCAATTCTAAGGGTCAGGGTTAGGGTAAGGTTACGGTTAGGGTTAGAGTAAGGATAAGGGTTAGGGTTTGGGTTAGGTTTAGGGTTGGGGTTAAGGTTAGGGTTAAGGTAAGGGTTAGGGTTAGGGTTGGGGTTAGTGTTGGGGTTAGGGTTAGGGTTAGGGCTAGGGTAAGGGAAAGGGTAAAGGTTAGGATTAGGGTTAGGGTTATGGTTAGGGTTAGGGTTAGGTTTAGTTTTGGGGTTAAGGTTAGGGTTAGGGTAAGCGTTACAGTTAGGATTAGGGTTTGGGTAAGGGTAAGGGTTAGCATTAAAATTAGGGTTAGGGTTAGGGTAAGGGTAAGGGTTAGTGTTAGGGTTAGGGTTAAGGTTAGGGAAAGGGTAAGGTGTAGGGTTAGGTTTAGGGATAGGATAAGGATTAGGGTTAGGGTTAGGGTAAGTGTAAGGTTAGGGTTAGGGTTAGGGTTAGGGTTACGGTTAGGGTTAGGGGTTAGGGTTAGTGTTAGTGTTAGGGTTAGGGTTAGGGTAAGGGTAAGTTTTAGGGTTAGGTGTAGGGTTAGGGTTAGGTTAAGGGTTAGTTTTAGGGTTAGGGTTAGGGTTGGGTTTAAGGTTTGGGTTAGGGTTAGGGTAAGGGTTAGGGTTAGGTTTAGCGTTAGGGTAAGGGTAAGGGTTAGGGTTAAGGTTAAGGTTAGGATTAGGGTTAGGGTTAGGGTAAGGGTAAGGGTTAGGGTTAGGGTTAGTGTTAGGTTTAGTGTTGGGGTTAAGTTTAGGGATAGGGTTAGGGTAAGGGTAAGAGTAAGAGTTCGGTTTAAGGTTAGGTTTAGGGTTAGGGTTAGGGTAAGGGTAAGGTTTAGGGTTAGGGTTAGTGGTAGGGTTAGGTTCAGTGTTGGGTTAAGGTTAGGGTTAGGCTAAGGGTTAAGATTACGGTTAGGATTCGTGTTGGGGTTAAGGTTAGAGTTAGGGTAAGGGTTACTATTAGGGTGTAGGGTTAGGGTAAGGGTAAGGGTAAGGTTTAGGATTAGTTTTAGGGTTATGGTTAGGGTTAGGGTTAGGTTTAATTTTGGGGTTAAGGTTAGGGTTAGGGTAAGGGTTACGATTAGGTTTAGGGTTATGGTAAGGGTAAGTGTTAGGGTTAGGGTTAGGGTTAGGGTTAGGTTAAGAGTTAGGGTTAGGGTTAGGGTTTGTTTTACGGTTTTGGTAAGGTTAGGGTTAGGGTAAGGGTTAAGTTTAGGGTTAGGTTTAGGGTTAGGGTTAGGGTAAGGGTAAGGTTAAGGGTTAGGATTAGGGTTAGGTTTAGTTTTGGGGTTAAGGTTAGGGTTAGGGTAAGGGTTACAGTTAATGTTAGGGTTAGGGTTTGGGTAAGGGTAAGGGTTAGAATTAAAGTTAGGTTTAGGGTTAGGGTAATGGTAAGGGTTAGTGTTAGGTTTAGGGTTACGGTTAGGGAAAGCGTAAGGGGTAATGTTAGGTTTAGGGATAGGGTAAGGATTAGGGTTAGGTTTAGTGTTAGGGTAAGGGTAAGGGTTAGGGTTAGGGTGAGCATTACGGTTAGAGTTAGGGGTTAGGGTTAGTTTTAGGTTTAGGGTTAAAGTTAGGGTAAGGATAAGAGTTAGGGTTAGGGATAGGGTTAGGGATCGGGTTAGGTTTAGGTTAGGGTTAAGGTAAGGTTTAGGATTAGGGTTATGGTTATGGTTAAAGTTAGGCTCAGAGATAGGGTAAGGGTAAGGGTTATTGTTAGGATTAGGGTTAGGTTAAGTGTTAGTTTTAGGGTTAGGGTTAGGGTTAGGGTAAGGGTAAGTTGTAGGGTTAGGGGTATGATTAGGGTTGGTTAAGGGTGAGGGTTAGGGGTTAGGGTTATGGTTGGGGTTAAGGTTAGGGTTAGGGTTAGGGTAAGGGTTAGGGTCAGGTTTAGCATTAGGGTAAGGGTAAGGGTTATGGTTAAGGTTAAGGTTAGGTGTAGGGTTAGGGTTAGGGTAAGAGTAAGGTTTAGGGTTAGGGTTAGGTTTAGGTTTAGTGTTCGGGTTAAGTTTAGGGATATTGTAAGGGTTAGGGTTACAGTTAGGTTTAGTGTTGGGGTTAGGGTATGGATAAGAGTTAGGTTTGGGGGTAGGGTTAGGGTAAGGGTTAGGGTTAGGGTATGGTTATGTTTAATGTTAGGCTTAGAGTTAGGGTAAGGGTAAGGATTAGGGTTAGGGTTATTGTTAGGGTAAGTGTAAGGGTTAGGGTTAGGGTAAGGGTAAGTGTTAGGGTTAAGGTTAGGGTTAGGGTTATGTTTAGGGTTAGGGTTAGGGTAAGGGTAAGGGTTAGGGTTAGGGTTAAGGTTAGGGTTAGGTTTAGAGTTAGGGTTAGGGTTAGGGTTACGGTTAGGGTTAGAGTTAGGTTTAGGGTTAGGGTAAGGGTAACGTTAGGGTTAGGGGTAGGGTTAGGGTTAGGTTAAGGTTTAGGGTTAGGGGTTAGGTTTAGGGTTAGGGTAAGGGTTAGGGTTAGGGTTATGGTTAGGTTTAGGTTTAGGGTAAGGATTAGGGTTAGGGTTAGGGTTAGGCTAAGTGTTCGTGTTAGGGTAAGGTTTACGGTTAGGGTTAGGGTAAGGGTTAGGGTTAGGGTTAGGGTTAGGGTTAGGTTTAGGTTTAGGGTTATGTTTAGGTTAAGGGTAAGGGTTAGGTTTAAGGTTCGGTTAGGCTTAGTTTTAGGGTTAGGATTAGGGTTAGGGTAAGTGTAAGGGTTAGGTTTAGGATTAGGGTTAGGGTTAGGGTAAGGGTTAGGGTAGAGTTAGGGTTAAGGTTAGGGTTAGGGTTAGTTTTTGGGTTAGGGCTAGGGTTAGGGTAAGGGTAAGGGTTAGGTTTAGGATTAGGGTTAGGGTTAGGGTAAGGGTTAGGGTTAGGTTTAGGGTTAGGGTTAGGTTTAGGGTTAGGGTTAGTTTAAGGGTAAAGGTTAGGGTTATGTTTAGGGTTAGGTTTAGTGTTGGGGTTAAGGTTAGGGTTAGGGTAAGTGTTATGGTTAGGGTTACGGTTAGGTTTAGGTTTAAGTTTAGGGTTACAGTTAGGGTTAGGGTTAGGGTTAGTGTTAGGGTAAGGGTATGTGTTAGGGTTAGGTTTAGGGTTAGGGTTAGCGTTAGAGTAAGGGTAAGAATTAGGGTTAGGTTTAGTGTTAAGGTAAGGGTAAGGGTTAGGTTTAGGGTTAGGGTTAGGTAAGGGTTAGCGTTAGGGTTAGGGGTAGCGTAAGGGTTAGGGTAAGGGTTAGGGTTAGGGTTAGGGTAAGTGTTAGGGTTAGGGTTAGGGTTAGGATAAGGGTAATGGTTAGTTTTAGGATTAGGGTTAGGGTTAGGATAAGGGTTAGGATTAGGGTTAGGGTTAAAGTTAGGTTAAGAATAAGTTTTAGGGTAGGGTTAGGGTTAGGGTTAGGGTAAGTGTTAGGGTTAGGGTTAGGGTTAGGGTTAGGATAAGGGTAAGGGTTAGTGTTAGGATTAAGGTTAGGGTTAGGATAAGAGTTAGGGTTAGGGTTAGGGTTAAATTTAGGTTAAGAATAAGTTTTAGGGTAGGGTTAGGGTAAGGATTAGGGTAAGGGTTAGGGTTAGGTTTAGAGTTAGGTTTAGGGTTGGGGTTAAGGTTAGGGTTAGGGTTAGGGTAAGGGTTAGGGTTAGGGTTGGGGTTAAGGTTAGGGTTAGGGTTAGGGTAAGGGTTAGGATTAGGTTTAGCGTTAGGTTAAGGGTAAGGGTTAGGGTTAAGGTTAAGGTTAGGTTTAGGGTTAGGGTTAGAGTAAGGGTAAGGGTTAGGGTTCAGGTTAGTGTTGGGGTTAAGGTTAGGGATAGGGTAAGGGTTAGGGTTAGAGTTAGGTTTAGTGTTGGGGTTAGGGTTAGGGTAAGGGTTACGGTTAGGGTTAGGGTTAGGGTAAGGGTAAGGTAAGGTTTAGGGTTAGGGTTAGGGTTAGGTTTAGTGTTGGGGTTATGGTGAGGGTTAGGGTAAGGTTTAGGGTTAGGGTTAGGTTTAGTGTTGGGGTTAGGGTTAGGGTAAGGATAAGATTTAGGGTTAGGTATAGGGTTACAGTTCGGGTTAGGTTTAGGGTTTGGGATAGTGTAAGGGTTTTGGTTAGGATTATGTTTATGGTTAAGGTTAGGCTTAGGGTTAGGGTTAGGTTTAGGGTTAGGGTAAGTGTTAGGGTTAGGGTTAGGGTTAGGGTAAGTGTTAGCGTTAGGGTTAAGGTTAGGATTAGGGTTAGGTTTATGGTTATGGTAAGGGTAAGGATTAGGTTTAGGTTTAGCGTTAGGGTAAGGGTAAGGGTTAGGTTTAGGGTTAGGGTTAGGTTTAGGGTTAGGGTTAGGGTAAGGATAAGGTTTAGAATTAAGGTTAGGGTTAGGGTTAGGGTTTAGGTTAGGGTTAGGGTAAGGGTAAGGGTTAGGTTTAGGGTTTGGGTAACGGTTAGGGTTAGGGGTTAGTTTAAGGGTTAGAGTTAGTGTAAAAGTTAGGGTTAGGGTTAGGATAAGGGTTAAAGTTAGGGTAAGGGTAAGTGTTAGGAGAGTTAGGGTTAGGGTTAGTGTAAGGGTTAGGGTTAGGGTTAGGGTTAGGTTTGGGGTAGTGGTTAAGGTTAGGGTTAGGATTAGGGAAGGGTAAGGGTTAGGGTTAGGGTTAGGGTTAGAGTAAGTGTTAGGGTTAGGGTTAGGGTTAGGGGAAGGGGAAGGGTTTGGTTAGGGATAGGGTTAGAGTTAGGGTTAGGGTTAGGTAAGGGTAAGGGTTAGGGTTAGGGTTAGAGGTAGGGTTAGGGTTAGGGTAAGGGTTAGGGTTAGGGGTTAGGGTTAGTGTTAGGGTTTGGTTAAGGGTTAGGTTTAGGGTTAGGGTTAGCGTTAGGATAAGGTTTACGGTTAGGGTTAGGTTAAAGGTAGGTGTTAGGGTTAGGGTTAGGGTTAGGGTAAGGGTTAGGGTTAGTGATAGGTTTACGATTGGGGTTAAGGTTAGGGTTAGGATTAGATTAAGAGTAAGGGTTAGGCTTAGGGTTAGGGTAAGTGTTAGGGATAGGGTTAGGGTTAGGGTAAGGGTAAGGGTTAGGGTTAGGGTTAGGGTTAGGGTTAGGTGTTAGGTGTTAGGGTTAGGGTTAGGTTTAGGTTTAGGGTTAGGGTTAGGGTAAGGGTAAAGGTTAGTGTTAGTGTTAGGGTTAGGGTTAGTTTTAGGGTTAGGTTTAGGGTAAGGTAAGGCTAAGGGTTTGGGTTAGCGTTAGGGTTAAGGTTAGGGTTAGGGTTAGGTTTAGGGTTAGGTTTAGGGTAAGGGTAAGGGTTAGGGTTAGGGTTAGGGTTAGGGAAAATAAGGGTTAGGGTTAGGTTTAGGGTTAGGGCAAGGATTAGGTTTAGGTTTAGGGTTAGGGTAAGGTTTAGGGTAAGGGTTAGTGTTA
Source organism: Megascapheus bottae (assembly GCF_031878675.1). NCBI lineage: Eukaryota > Metazoa > Chordata > Mammalia > Rodentia > Geomyidae > Megascapheus > Megascapheus bottae. The sequence continues at coordinate 140,559 of NW_028327645.1, read as the reverse complement.
GCATTACTGTTAGGGTTATGGTAAGTGTTAGGGTTAGGGGTAGGGTTAGGGTAAGGTTAAGGGTAAGGGTTAGGGTTATGGTTAGTTGTTAGGGTTAGGGTTAGGGTTAGGGTTAGGTTTAGTGTTAGGGTTAGGGTAAGGGTAAGTTTAAGGGTTAGGGTTAGGGTTAGGGGTAAAGTTAGTGTTAGGGTTATGGTGAAGTTTAAAGCTAGGGTTAGGGTAAGGGTAAGGGTTAGGGTTAGGGTTAGGGTTCGGGTTAGGTTCAGGGTTAGGTTTATGGTAAGGGTTAGGGTTAGGGTTAGGGTTGGGGTTAAGATTACGGTTAGGGTTAGGTAAGGGTAAGGTTTAGGGTTAGGGTTAGGATAAGTGTTATGGTTAGGGTTAGGATTAGGGTTAGGGTTAGGGTTAGGGTTAGGGTAAGGGTAAGGGTTAGGGTTAAGGTGAGGGTTAGGGTTAGTGTTAGGGTCAGGGTTAGAGTAAGGGTAAGGGTTAGGGTTAGGTTTAGGGTTAGGGTAAGAGTAAGGGTTTGGTTTAGAGTTAGGGTTAGGTTTAGTGTTAGGGTTAGTGTAAGGATAAGGGTTAGAGTTAAGGTTAGGGTTAGGGTTAGGGTTAGGGTTAAGGTTAGGGTGAGGGTAAAGGTAAGGGTGAGGGTTAGGTTTATGGTTAGGTTTAGGGTAAGGGTAAGTGTTAGTGTTAGGGTTAAGTTTAGGTTTAGGTTTAGGGTTAGGGTTAGGGTTAGGGTTGGGGTTAAGGTTAGGGTTAGGGTTAGGGTAAGGGTTAGGATTAGGTTTAGCGTTAGGTAAAGGGTAAGGGTTAGGGTTAAGGTTAAGGTTAGGTTTAGGGTTAGGGTTAGAGTAAGGGTAAGGGTTAGGGTTCAGGTTAGTGTTGGGGTTAAGGTTAGGGATAGGGTAAGGGTTAGGGTTAGAGTTAGGTTTAGTGTTGGGGTTAGGGTTAGGGTAAGGGTTACGGTTAGGGTTAGGGTTAGGGTAAGGGTAAGGGTTAGGGTTAGGGTTATTGTTACGGTTAGGGTTAGGGGTTAGGGTTAGTGTTAGGTTTAGTGATAGGGTTAGGTTAAGGATAAGAGTTAGGGTTGGGGATAGGGTTAGGGTTCGGGTTAGGTTTAAGGTAGGGTTAGGGTAAGGGTTAGGGTTAGGGTTATGTTTATGGTTAATGTTAGGCTTAGAGTTAGGGTAAGGGTAAGGGTTAGGGTAGGGGTTAGGGTAGGGTTAGGATTATGGTTAGGGTAAGTGTTAGGGTTAGGGTTAGGGTAAGGGTAAGGGTTAGGATTAAGGTTAGCGTTATGGTTAGGTTTAGGGTTAGGGTTAGGGTAAGGGTAAGGGTTAGGGTTAGGGTTAAGGTTAGGTTTAGGTTTAGAGTTAGGGTTAGGGTAAGGGTTAGGGTTAGGATAAGGGTTAGGGTTAGGGTTATGGTTAGGGTTAGAGTTAGGTTTAGGGTTAGGGTAAGTGTAACGTTAGGGTTAGGGGTAGGGTTAGGGTTAGGTAAAGGGTTACGATTAGGGGTAAGGGTTAGCTTTAGGGTTAGGGTTAGGGTAAGGTTTAGGGTTAGGTTAAGGGTTAGGCTAAGTGTTAGTGTTAGAGTAAGTGTTACAGTTAGGGTTAGGGTAATGGTTAGGGTTAGGGTTAGGGTAAGGGTTAGGTTTAGGGTTAGGGTTAGGGTAAGGGTAAGGGTTAGGTTTAGGATTAGGGTTAGGGTTAAGGTAAGGGTTAGGGTAGGGTTAGGGTTAAGGTTAGGTTTAGGGTTAGTTTTAGGGTTAGGGTTAGGGTTAGGGTAAGGGTAAGGGTTAGGGTTAGGGTTAGGATTAGGGTTAGGTTTAGGGTAAGAGTTAAGGTTAGGTTTAGGGTTAGGGTTAGGTTTAGGGTTAGTGTTAGAGTAAGGGTAAGGGTTATGGTTAGGGTTAGGGTTAGGTTTAGTGTTGGGGTTAAGGTTAGGATTTGGGTATGTGTTAGGTTTAGGGTTAAGGTTAGGGTTAGGTTTAGGTTTAGGGTTAGGGGTACGGTTAGGGTTAGGCTTAGGGTTAGGGTAAGGCTATGTGTTAGGGTTAGGGTTAGGGTTATGGTTAGCGTTAGGGTAAGGGTAAGGGTTAGGGTTAGGTTTAGTGTTAAGGTAAGTGTAGGGTGAGGGTTAGGGTTAGGATAAGGGTTAGGGTTAGGGTTAGGGTTAAAGTTAGGTTAAGGGTAAGTTTTAGTTTAGGGTTATGGTTAGCGTTAGGGTAAGGGTTAGGTTTAGGGTTAGAGTTAGGTTTAGGGTTGGGGTTAGGGTTAGAGTAAGGGTTACGGTTAGGGTTAGGGTTAGGGTTAGGTTTAGTGTTACGGTAAGGGTAAGGGTTAGGGTTAAGGTTAAGGTTAGGTTTAGGGTTAGGGTTAGGGTTAGGTTTAGTGTTATGGTTAAGGTTAGGGTTAGGGTAAGGGTTAGGGTTAGGGTTAGGTTTAGTGTTGGGGTTAGGGTTAGAGTAAGGGTTACGGTTAGGGTTAGGGTTAGGGTAAGGGTAAGGGTTAGGGTTAGGGTTAGGGTTACGTTTAGGGTTAAAGTTAGGTTTAGGGTTAGGGTAAGGGTAAGGGTTAGGGTTAGGGGTAGGTTTAGGGTAAGGATTAGTGTTAGGGTTAGTGTTAGGCCAAGTGTTAGTGGTAGGGTAAGGGTTACGGTTAGGGTTAGGGTAAGTTTTAGGGTTAGGGTTAGGGAAGGGTTAGGGTTAGGTTTAGTTTTAGGGTTATGTTTAGGTTAACGGTAAGGGTCAGGGTTAAGGTTAGGGTTAGGGTTAGATTTAGGGTTAGGATTAGGGTTAGGGTAAGCGTAAGGGTTAGGTTTAAGATTAGGGTTAGGGTTAGGGTAAGGGTTAGGGTTAGGGTTAGGGTTAGGTTTAGTTTTAGGTTTAGGGTTAGGGTTAGGTTAAGGGTAAGGGTTAGGGTTAGGATTAGGGTTAGGGTAGGGTAAGGGTTAGGGTTAGGTTTAGGGTTAGGGTTAGGTTTAGGGTTAGGTTTAGGGTAAGGTAAGGGTTTTTGTTAGGGTTAGGGTTAGGTTTAGTGTTGGGGTTAAGGTTAGGGTTAGGGTAAGTGTTAGCGTTAGGGTTAGGGTTAGGTTTAGCGTTAGGTTTAGGCTTACGGTTAGGGTTAGGGTTAGGGTTAGGGTAAGGGTATGTGTTAGGGTTAGGTTTAGGATTAGAGTTAGGGTAAGGGTATGGGTTAGGGTTAGGTTTAGTGTTAAGGTAAGGGTAAGGGTTAGGGTTAGGGTTAGTTAAGGGTTACGGTTAGGGTTAGGGTTAGGGTAAGGGTTATGGTTAGGGTTAGGGTAAGTGTTAGGGTTAGGGTTAGGGTTAGGGTTAGGATAAGGGTTAGGGTTAGGTTTAGGGTTAAGGTTAGGTTAAGGGTAAGTTTTAGGGTAGGGTTAGGGTTAGGGTTAGGGTAAGGTTTAGGGTTAGGGTTAGGGTTAGGTTTAGGGTTGGGGTTAAGGTTAGGGTTAGGGTTAGGGTAAGGGTTAGGGTTAGGTTAGCTTTAGGGTAAGGGTAAGGGTTAGGGTTAAGGTTATGGTTAGGTTTAGGGTTAGGGTTAGGGTAAGGGTAAGGTAAGGTTTAGGGTTAGGGTTAGGGTTAGGTTTAGTGTTGGGGTTAAGGTTAGGGTTAGGGTAAGGTTTAGGGTTAGGGTTAGGTTTAGTGTTGGGGTTAGGGTTAGGGTAAGGATAAGATTTAGGGTTAGGTATAGGGTTACAGTTCGGGTTAGGTTTAGGGTTTGGGATAGTGTAAGGGTTTTGGTTAGGATTATGTTTATGGTTAAGGTTAGGCTTAGGGTTAGGGTTAGGTTTAGGGTTAGGGTAAGTGTTAGGGTTAGGGTTAGGGTTAGGGTAAGTGTTAGCGTTAGGGTTAAGGTTAGGATTAGGGTTAGGGTTATGGTTATGGTAAGGGTAAGGATTAGGTTTAGGTTTAGCGTTAGGGTAGGGTAAGGGTTAGGTTTAGGGTTAGGGTTAGGTTTAGGGTTAGGGTTAGGGTAAGGATAAGGTTTAGAATTAAGGTTAGGGTTAGGGTTAGGGTTTAGGTTAGGGTTAGGGTAAGGGTAAGGGTTAGGTTTAGGGTTTGGGTAACGGTTAGGGTTAGGGGTTAGTTTAAGGGTTAGAGTTAGTGTAAAAGTTAGGGTTAGGGTTAGGATAAGGGTTAAAGTTAGGGTAAGGGTAAGTGTTAGGAGAGTTAGGGTTAGGGTTAGTGTAAGGGTTAGGGTTAGGGTTAGGGTTAGGTTTGGGGTAGTGGTTAAGGTTAGGGTTAGGATTAGGGAAGGGTAAGGGTTAGGGTTAGGGTTAGAGTAAGTGTTAGGGTTAGGGTTAGGGTTAGGGGAAGAGGAAGGTTTTGGGTTAGGGATAGGGTTAGAGTTAGGGTTAGGGTTAGGTAAGGGTAAGGGTTAGGGTTAGGGTTAGAGGTAGGGTTAGGGTTAGGGTAAGGGTTAGGGTTAGGGGTTAGGGTTAGTGTTAGGGTTTGGTTAAGGGTTAGGTTTAGGGTTAGGGTTAGCGTTAGGATAAGGTTTACGGTTAGGGTTAGGTTAAAGGTAGGTGTTAGGGTTAGGGTTAGGGTTAGGGTAAGGGTTAGGGTTAGTGATAGGTTTAGGATTGGGGTTAAGGTTAGGGTTAGGATTAGATTAAGAGTAAGGGTTAGGCTTAGGGTTAGGGTAAGTGTTAGGGATAGGGTTAGGGTTAGGGTAAGGGTAAGGGTTAGGTTTAGGGTTAGGGTTAGGTGTTAGGGTTAGGGTTAGGGTTAGGTTTAGGTTTAGGGTTAGGGTTAGGGTAAGGGTAAAGGTTAGTGTTAGTGTTAGGGTTAGGGTTAGTTTTAGGGTTAGGTTTAGGGTAAGGTAAGGCTAAGGGTTTGGGTTAGCGTTAGGGTTAAGGTTAGGGTTAGGGTTAGGTTTAGGGTTAGGTTTAGGGTAAGGGTAAGGGTTAGGGTTAGGGTTAGGGTTAGGGAAAATAAGGGTTAGGGTTAGGTTTAGGGTTAGGGCAAGGATTAGGTTTAGGGTTAGGGTAAGGTTTAGGGTAAGGGTTAGTGTTAGCATTACTGTTAGGGTTATGGTAAGTGTTAGGGTTAGGGGTAGGGTTAGGGTAAGGGTAAGGGTAAGGGTTAGGGTTATGGTTAGTTGTTAGGGTTAGGGTTAGGGTTAGGGTTAGGTTTAGTGTTAGGGTTAGGGTAAGGGTAAGTTTAAGGGTTAGGGTTAGGGTTAGGGGTAAAGTTAGTGTTAGGGTTATGGTGAAGTTTAAAGCTAGGGTTAGGGTAAGGGTAAGGGTTAGGGTTAGGGTTAGGGTTCGGGTTAGGTTCAGGGTTAGGTTTATGGTAAGGGTTAGGGTTAGGGTTAGGGTTGGGGTTAAGATTACGGTTAGGGTTAGGTAAGGGTAAGGTTTAGGGTTAGGGTTAGGATAAGTGTTATGGTTAGGGTTAGGATTAGGGTTAGGGTTAGGGTTAGGGTTAGGGTAAGGGTAAGGGTTAGGGTTAAGGTGAGGGTTAGGGTTAGTGTTAGGGTCAGGGTTAGAGTAAGGGTAAGGGTTAGGGTTAGGTTTAGGGTTAGGGTAAGAGTAAGGGTTTGGTTTAGAGTTAGGGTTAGGTTTAGTGTTAGGGTTAGTGTAAGCATAAGGGTTAGAGTTAAGGTTAGGGTTAGGGTTAGGGTTAGAGTTAAGGTTAGGGTGAGGGTAAAGGTAAGGGTGAGGGTTAGGTTTATGGTTAGGTTTAGGGTAAGGGTAAGTGTTAGTGTTAGGGTTAAGTTTAGGTTTAGGTTTAGGGTTAGGGTTAGGGTTAGGGTAATGGTAAGGGTTAGGGTTAAGGTTAGGGTTAGGGTTAGGTTTAGGGTTATTGTTAGGTTTAGGGTAAGGTTAAGGTTTAGGGTCAGGATTAGGGTTAGGATTAAGGTTAGGGTTAGGGTTAGGATATGTGTTACTGTTAGGGTTAGGGTTAAAGTTAGCGTTAGGGTAAGGGTAAGGGTTAGGGTTATTGTTAGTGTTAACGTAAGGTTAAGGGTTAGGGTTAGGGTTAGGGTTAGGTAAGGGTTAGGGTTAGGGTTAGGGTTAGGGTAAGGTTTAGGATAAGAGTTAGGGTTAGGGTTGGGGTTAAAGTTAGGTTAAGGGTAAGTTTTAGGGTATGGTTAGGGTTAGGGTTAGGGTAATGGTTAGATTTAGTGTTGGGGTTAATTTTAGGGTTAGGGTTAGTGTAAGGGTTAGGGTTAGGTTTAGCATTAGGGTAAGGGTAAGGGTTAGGGTTAAGGTTAAGATTAGGTTTAGGGTTAGGTTTAGGGTAAGGGTTAGGGTTAGGTTTAGCATTAGGGTAAGGGTAAGGGTTAGGGTTAAGGTTAAGGTTAGGTTTAGGGTGAGGTTTAGGGTAAGGGTAAGGGTTAGGGTTAGGGTTAGGGTTCGGGTTAGGGTTAGGGTTAAGTTTACGGTTAGGGTTAGGTAAGGGTAAGGTTTATGGTTAGGGTTAGGGTTAGGATAAGTGTTAGGTTTAGGGTTAAGGTTAGGGTTAGAGTTAGGGTAAGGGTAAGGGTTAGGGTTAAGGTGAGGGTTAGGGTTAGTGTTAGGGTCAGGGTTAGGTTAAGGGTAAGTGTTAGGGTTAGGTTTAGGGTTAGGGTAAGAGTAAGGGTTTGGTTTAGGTTTAGGGTTAGGTTTAGGGTTACGGTTAGGGTAAAGATAAGGGTTAAAGTTAAGGTTAGAGTTAGGGTTAGGGTTAAGGTTAGGGTGAGGGTAAAGGTAAGGGTTAGGGTTAGGTTTATGGTTAGGTTTAGGGTAAAGGCAAGTGTTAGTGTTAGGTTTAGGGTTATATTTTGCCGGGGCCAACCGGCAGCAAACCAGGGTTCGCAGATTGGGGTTCCTGAAATAGGGGACAAGGACTAGGAAGAAAAAGAAGAGAGACAGACACACCGGGTCCGGGATGTCCGCAGTCCAGGCAAAGACTCCCGAGACTGCCGCGTTTATTTTCCATTCCCCCTTCTTCCCTCCTCTTCTCCCAGGGAACCTCCAGGTGTTACATTCATATGGTAATTCTCAGGTCATTTACATAGAATAGGGCCAGAAAGCAATAAGACTATATAGCCATCGTCTGATGCAAGTCAAGGTACAGTTTGATTCCACTCTGGCTCCCAACATGTCCCCGTTTTTTATTTTAAAAGAAACACAAGTGCAATTTTTACTCTTTTCTATACCCCTAATTTATCCTGTCACATTTTCCAAAAATGACTTTGGTCCCTTGGTCCAACGGGGATTTGATGGGCGGAGATTCAACTTCCGTGACTTCTTCAAGCTGACTCAGGGGCGCCGTCTCCACGCTTGACCAGGGACCTTAAGAAGCCCAGCCTGTTTTATCAAGGGGTTGCAAGGACTAGACACCAGGAACAACAATCTACTCCAAACTAGAAATCATACTTGACATTCAACAACTGCACAAACCATCCTTGGCCACAAAAGCGCAGCCTACCTAGCACCCATTAGCAAAGGCTTTTTCTTGATTGTCTGGGGAACTAAATTTCTGCAACCTTAACAATGCTTCAGTTGTCAGATCTAAACAGATTAATAGAGACACAAGCCTCAGATCCACAAACTTTTCCTGAATTTATGGCTGGTGTCAAAAATAAAAAATAAAAATTTTACTCAATTATGACTTTAAACTACCCGCTATCACAGAAGATTGACAAGTTCCTGCCCAGTTATGAAAGGCACGGGCATTAGTAAGGCATGCTTACAAACTATTCTATGACTTCCCGGCTCTGATTAATTTGATTGGCCAAGCACAAGTGACTAAGATCTGACACCATCTCTGCCATCCAAGCAGAGGCTTTCGTGTCCCAGTAGTGTCTCTACACACAGGGATAAACATGCCATTGGCATTTCACTTTGTTGGTTGCTGTACTTGAACTCGGGGCCTGGGTACTGTCTCTCAGCTCTCCAGCTCAAGGCTAGCACCCTACCACTATGAGTCCCGAGCTTGGTGCTTGAGTGCTTCCCCCCGGCTTTTCAGCTCAGAGCTAGCACTCTGCCACTTCAAGCTCCAAAACAACTCTGTCCTAGCATCCTGCTGGCAGATTAGACACCATAGTCTCACAGGGACTTTGCTTTGCCCGAGCAGGCTCAAAGCTGTGGCTTTCAGATCAATGAGTCCTACAAAAGGCCACGTTACTCCCAATTAAAGCAACAAGGTGGTCAACACAGAAATAGTCTCTAAGCATGAGCTTACCTAGAACCTGGTAAAAGCCAAAGTTACATCTGAATAAGGATTGCTGTCCTTCTCCATGGGCTAGCTGGAAGTTGCTATAAGGTAACTTACAAGAGCAAGCTGAAATAGCAATTAAGCAATTACTTTGGTAGTCCTAATTTTCCTTTTTTCTCTTTCTTTAAACATTTAAGACAACTTCACTTTCAAATATTGTTTAGAAACCCATTTCCAATGTTCTTAATAACTTTTACTGATACTGTCTTAAACAATTAACACCTTAGCCTTTATTTGCAATTGAAAAACCTTTAAGGGCACAAAGAACTCCTTCTGCTTCAGGCCCCCTAAGGCTCAAGGCACTCCTCTTGCCTTTTAGAAAAAAGGGCTCTTTTGCAGTTTAGATTACTGTCTAGAACTCCAACAACAGTTTAAACTCAAATAACAGTTTTTCCCTAATTCAAGAACTATAGACATCAGTGCACAAAAAGTCTAAGTCTGGACTTAGTTTCCTCTCCTTTTTTAAAATACACCCAATAGCATGGAGATAAACCTTTAAACATTCCTTTAAAATACTAATCACATTATCCACATTTTACCATCAGATTTCTAGTGTCAGTTTGCAAGAAAGGACAGGCAAAATTTCTGACGTTAATGAACAATTTTACATTTAAATTTCTAATACATGTTTCCAAACTTTAACTTAAAGTAATAAATCCCAAATTCCCTAACACCTCTGTGCTGAACAGGATACAATGTTTACAATGTAAACAGCTGTATGTATTGCAATACCAGATTTTTTAAAATGCAGATTTCAGGATCTTTAGAAAAATACTTTTTACCAGTTTTTCTTTAAAACAATGCAATAATACTTTTAAGACATAGGAAACATTCAAGCCTACTAATTTTCTTGAAGTTTAGACTTAGATTTACACAATTGCCTTTGTTTCAAATGAGTTCAACCATTGTTTTATACAGCATGCTGACAATTTAACCTTGAACATGTTCACTCACTCATTCACACACATTCATACTCAAAGATCATAAAGTGCGCAAAATTAATATTGGCCGTTCGTTTTCCGGAAGTTTGTGTCAAGAGAGTTTTGCCAATTTTACTCTTACAGGTGAGAACCAGGTTCAAAACAAAACTTTTTGCAAGGCAACTTAGCTGGAATTTATTTTTCCAGGGCTTGTCACAACTGCAGACATGGGGGAGCGGCCATGCTAGGCCCAGAAATGTTCAAATAAATAACAAGGATGTGTGCTTGAGTACGCACAGAAAAACCATAAGGATCCATACTTAGAAATGGTACCAATTTTAAAGACAAAACTGGACAAGAAAAAATATGTAACACGAACAAGACAGAGAAACGGAGACTTTTAAATAATCAGACATTGACATATAACAAGAAAATTGGACTCAATCAGATACACTTAACACAAAAAACATGAGCTCAAATGAATGTTTTCACCAAACAGTTATTTTTAGATTTAGACATGTCTTGCTGGTGGGACTCTCAGGTATGCCTTGTTATCGACAAGAAACTCAGAAGGGGAGGGGGGGGTGTCAAGGCGTCCCTTGACCACCCAGGCCTCTGTTTTAGGCCCACAGTGCACCTTTTCAAACAAACAAACAAAAATAAAATAAAATAAAATAAAACAAAATAAAACACAGACATACAAGGGGGTCGGCCGACTTCTACTTACCTCTGGAGGCCTTTGCTTTTCACCTGGGCATCTTTTACAAAAAAGGTTATTAAGAAGAGGGCTGGTAAAGACAAAATAATGTCACATATTAAATTGTGTAGAGTCAATAAATATGTTAAAAGGTCCCTACATAATAGTAAAAGGAGGAGAAACACAGCTCATATGAATGTGTGGAACAAGTGGATCAGTAGCAGTCCCGATTGACATGCACAAATAACTCAGGTCCTTCCCACGTCGCAGGATGCACCACTGGAGGGTTGGGGGTGTAGGCACAGTGAGTCGCTGTTGGATGGCCACTGTCACTCTCCACGATCCGAACGCAGCGTTCAGGCAGCCAGCGGGAGTCATTTTCTCCTTGTGAAAAAACACATACATGCCCTCGACCCCAGGATAGAACAGGATCGGGTCCATGCCAAGCACCAGTTAGGGGATCCTTCCATTTTACTAAGGCAAAAGGACGCTGCGCACTTTTTTCCCAGAATCGCTGAGCAGCAGATAAATTATTTGAATCCAAATTCAAAAAAATTAAAACAAATAAAGCATGATTAAGTATATTCACAGGGGTAGCGGGATATGACTCTCCTTTCTGTATTTTAGCAATTTGATGTTTTAATAATCCATTAGCTCTCTCCACGATGCCTTGACCTTGAGGATTGTAAGGAATGCCTGTAATATGAGTGATATTATAGGAATGGCAGAAGGATTGAAATGCTCGGCTTGCATAGCCAGGGCCATTATCTGTTTTTATTTGCGAGGGAATCCCCATCTCAGCAAAGCATCGAATGCAGTGAGAGATACAATGTTTAGTGGCTTCCCCAGCAAGGGGGGTGGCCAAGATAAAATTAGAATAAGTATCTACAGTAACATGAACATATTTTAATCGGCCAAATGATGGAACATGTGTGACATCCATCTGCCAAATGTGATTAGAAAGCAGTCCTCGTGGATTTATGCCTAAATGGGGGGCTGGTGAAAAAGGGACACAGTTGGAGCAAGTCTTAGCTATTTGTCGTGCTGCTTCTCTAGATAATTTAAACTGTCGGCGCAAGGCTCGACTGTTTTGATGATGGATGGCATGTGACTGCTTAGCAAGTTCAACCTGAGTTAAGTAAACTCTGGTGGCGGAGTCAGTAACTGCATTGCCCTCACTTAAAGGGCCAGGAAGATTAGTGTGAGCTCGAACAAAGCCAAAAAAACAGGGGTGGTTGCGAGAACAAAGCAAAGTTTGTACTTGGCGAAATTGGGTCTGAATATTGGAGTTATTAGTTCCAATAAAGGGAACAGTTTCTATTACTTGAAGAGCACGAATTACATATTGACTGTCTGAGTATAAGTTAAAGGGCTCGTCTTGTAACAGGACGAGTGCTTGTAAAACAGCCTCTAATTCCACCTCTTGGGCGGAGGAAAAACCCGTAACCCAAGATTGAGTTTTCCCATTAATGGTCAAAGCAGCCTTTCAATTAGAGGATCCATCTGTAAATACCAAAGCAGCAGAAGATAAAGGCGAGGCCTGTACTATGGAAGGAAATAGAAACGTATGACACGCAGCAAATTGGAGAAGTTTGTTAGACGGGTAGTGATGCAAAATTTTCCCCGTATAATTGGCCCAAGCAATGGCCCAAGAATCGCAATGGGCGAATAGCCAATCTTGTTGTTGTAGATTATATGGGACACAGATAAAATGAGGTTCCTGACCTAAATATTTACGGGAATCCACTCGGCACATGTGTATCAGATTAGCTACCAATTCGTAGTAGGGGGTCAGCACTTTGCCGGGTGTTGATGGTAGATAAAGCCATAAAAGTGGGCCATCCTGCCACAATACAGCAGTTGGGGAGTGAGAAGTAGCTAAAATATAAACTCCCCATGGTTTAGAATAGTCACAATAGGTCACTTGTTGCTGGGAAATTGCCTTTTCTACAATTTGGATGGCCCTCCTGGCGTCAGGATTTCATTCGCGCAAGGATGTAGGGTTGGTATCTCCTTTTAAGAGATCAGAAAGGGGTTTTAACTCTCCTGTGGAGAGCTTTAGATAAGGCCGAAGCCAATTTATATCTCCTAAGAATTGCTGAAAATCATGAAGAGTTCTTAAGTGTGAAGTTTTTAATTGTATTTTTTGGCTTTTAAAATAGTGTGGGCCTAATATATGGCCTAGATATGTAAAAGGGGGGTGTTCCTGAACCTTTTGAGCTGCTATTATAAGGCCAAAGAGGCTCAGATCTTGCTTTAGTTGTCCAAAGGCTTGTCGTACGACGATAGGGTCAGAACAAGCCAACAAGATGTCATCCATATAATGAACAATATAAACAGAAGAAAATTTTTCACGAGTGGAAGAAATGGCTCTAGCTACAAAACTTTGACATAAAGTTGGGCTATTTGCCATGCCCTGTGGGAGCACAAGCCAGTGATATCGCTTCATGGGTTCTTTAAAATTAACAGAGGGGACGCTGAAGGCAAAGCGCTTACAGTCTTGAGGCACCAGGGGTATAGTATAGAAACAATCCTTCAAATCTATAATAATCTTATAAGTATCCTTTGGGATTGCCATGGGTGAAGGCAAGCCAGGCTGTAGGGCCCCCATCAGTTCCATTGTCGCGTTAACCTTTCTCAAATCCTGTAACAGCCTCCATTTACATGACTTTTTCTTTATAACAAAAATTGGAGAATTCCATGGAGAGTTAGAAGGGGCCACATGTCCCAAGTCCAGCTGTTCCTGTACGAGCTGCTGAACTGCAATGATCTTTTCTAGAGAAAGAGGCCACTGTTCAACCCATACCGGTTGTTCAGAGAGCCAATTTATGGGATCAGCATGAGGGGGAGGGCAAACGACAGCTCCCGTCAAGGGATACCCTAATCCTTGTCTCGTAGGGTGAGACTGGGGTTGGAGTGGCTCTAGCTCCCCCTGTGCTGCTCGGCCTAGTCCCCTAAAGGGGAGGAGGCCTTGATCAAGTAACTGCTTAGTGACCGCAGCACTAGGACTAAACATATACACTCCCATTTTTTCCATGATATCACGACCCCATAAATTAATTGGCAGATGATCCAAGAAAAATGGCTGAAAATGACCAGAGTGCCCTTCCTCATCTCTCCAGACAAGAATCGCACTGCACTGCTGTGGGTCAGTTGCTTGCCCAACCCCCTGTAGGGAAGTCATAGAGGTTGTCAGGGACCATTGGGCTGGCCAATGTTTTTTTAGATATCACAGACACATCTGCTCCAGTGTCTAATATTCCTTTAAAGGGCTTTTCTTGTATAAATATAGTCATCTCAGGCCTCTCTTGTTTTATGCTTTGTACCCAATAGATATCAGAAGATCTAAATCCTCTCTGTCCACATGGGGAATTAGCAGTCTCCCCGGGAGGTAAAGGCACAAGTATTAATTGTGCTAATTTTTGACCGGCTGGGATCGATACCACGTGTTTTGGGCAGAGGCCATAACTTTGATTTCTCCTGTAAAATCCTGGTCAATTTTGCCAGGTGTAATCTGTATCCCTTTAAGGGCTGAGCTACTTCGCCCTAACAGCAATCCAGCCACTCCCAGGGGAAGGGGGCCAAAGCCCCCCATGGGGAGAGCTTGTGTCCCCATCTCTGGGGTCAATACTGAGCAGGTGGAGGAACAGAGGTCCAATCCTGCACTTCCTGGGGTGGCAAGGAGGAGGCCGGAGACTGATCTTGGGGGGTTGTTAGAAGATGCACTTGTGGCCGAGAAGAGGGAGGGACTGCCCCATGGTTTTGCGGGGCCAGGGGCTGGCCCCTTCTCCAGTTTCCCAAATACGGGCGGCCATTGCGATTTGTTGCTGACCTGCAATCTTTAGCCCAGTGCTTCCCTTTACCACAGCGTGGACATGTGCCAGGTGATTTTTCTCTCTTTTGCCTGGCCTGGCGTGGGCATTGCGTCCTCCAATGTCCTATTTGTCCACAAGAAAAGCAACGCCCTGGGGGTCTAGCATCCCGAGAATGCCGCTGACCTCTATATTTTAGAGACTCAGTAACAGTCTTTCCTTGAGGAGCGGCGGCTAAAGTAAGGCCTTGTACATGGCAGGGTCCAATATCAGCACACAGTGAAATAAAGTCCGTGATTCCTCCCTTATTCCTATGGGGTCTGATAGCCGCCTGACAGGCGGCGTTGGCATTTTCATAGGCTATGTGTCTAACTATAATCTCCCTTGCATTCTCATCTTGTACTAGGCAGTCTGCAGTCTCCATTAATCGAGACAAAAATTCTAGATAAGGTTCATTCGGTCCCTGTTTAACTTCTACTAGATTTTTTGTACGATTGGAATTGCGTAACTTTTTCCAAGCCTCTCTCGCCGCAGCATTTATTTGTAAATAGGCCTCCTTTGCATAACCCAATTGATCTTCGGTGTTTTTATAGGTTCCCTCTCCTAACAACTGATCAACAGTGTAAGGCAGGTTCTTAGACCTATTTGTTTCAATTTTAGCCCGACACTGTGCAGTGAACTCTGTCTCCCATAATAAGTACTCTCCCGCACTAAGGCATGCTGTGGCAAGCTGCTTCCAGTCATTTGGGCATGCAATACCAGCACACGCGGCCTCCAATATTACTTGAGTAAAAGGGGCAGTTGGCCCATATTGGGAGCAGGCATTTTTTAAATCCTGTAATAGTTTAACAGGAACAGGTTGATGGTATACTTGTTCATCATGATCAACTAAACTAGGGAAGCATCGAGGCCCTGAAATACCTTCCCTCTCTCTAGCAGCCTGAGTCAGGTTTAATTGCGATGCACTGTGCCTGGTTGTAGTGCCTGTTAAAAGGGACTTGTTGCTAGGGCCTTTAGGCTTGCCTAAAGGTTGAGAAAGGGATTGAGGCTGTAAGGCTGCAGCTGGAGGCGGTGGGTGTGAGGGGTAAGGTTTAGAATCAGGCACCATAGTGGCCTGAGGGTCATATTTCTTTCCTACTTCTGGGGGGGGCTCTCTGCTCTGTCCCCATTTTCGATAGAAGATGTAGCATTTCTTCTAACTTCTTCTCTATCATAGCCACCCGGCCCTCCAATGACTCATCATAACTTTCCTCCTTGGTATTCAAACCTGAATTCTGATATTCAATATCTACTGGTTGTTGTTCCCTTTTCAAGATCTCACTTAGACTCTCTTGGGCTGCGGCATATGGCTCACCCTCAGGTTCTTCAGAAGGGTCCTTTAACTCATAAAGTTCCCTTAATTCAAGATTAAGTTCAGCATGTTCATGTAGAGGATCTATGTATTCACTTACTAAATTCCATAAAGTAGTAGCCTCTACTGGGGTCTTTTCGGGGCCATATACATCATAATAATCTTGAATTCTTATTCCTATCCGCTGCCAGGCTTTTTGGAATTCCTCCTCTATAGACCTCGGGTATGCCTCCTCGAGAAACTGTAGGAAGCTCTGAAGCACCCCTTTTTCCACCCACGTTCCGTGGGCTTCAAATAGGCCTGTTAAGATCGGTAGAAATAACCCATGGCTATTAGCTTGACCCATAATTTTTACTCCTGACTATACTCTCTTAATAGTCCTACGATGTGTTACTCAAAACAGGGAGGGGTCCTTCACCTTCGTCCCAGATTTTCAGGGTCCCTGTTCGGGCGCCAGATGCCGGGGACAACCGGCAGCAAACCAGGGTTCGCAGATTGGGGTTTCTGAAAGAGGGGACAAGGACTAGGAAGAAAAAGAAGAGAGACAGACACACCGGGTCCGGGATGTCCGCAGTCCAGGCAAAGACTGCCGAGACTGCCGCGTTTATTTTCCACTCCCCCTTCTTCCCTCCTCTTCTCCCAGGGAACCTCCAGGTGTTACATTCATATGGTAATTCTCAGGTCATTTACATAGAATAGGGATAGAAAGCAATAAGACAATATAGCCATCGTCTGATGCAAGTCAAGGTACAGTTTGATTCCACTCTGGCTCCCAACAAGGTTTAGGTTTAGGGTTAGGGTTAGGGTTAGGGTAAGGGTAAGGGTTAGGGTTAAGGTTAGGGTTAGGGTTAGGTTTAGGGTTAGGGTTAGGTTTAGGGTAAGGTTAAGTGTTAGGGTTAGGATTAGGGTTAGGGTTAGGGTAAAGGCTTGGGTTAGGGTTAGGGTTGGGGTTAGGTTTAGGGTTAGGGATAGGGTAAGGGTAAGGGTTAGGGTTAGGGTTAGGGTTAGGTTTAGGGTTGGGGTTAAGGTTAGGTTTAGGGTTAGTGTACCGGTAAGGGTTAGGGTTAGGTTTAGGGTTAAGGGTAAGGTTTAGGGTTAGGGTTAGGGTTAGGGTTAGGGTTATGGTTAGGGTTAGGGTTACGGTTAGGGTCAGGGTATGTGTTAGGGTTAGGGTTAGGGTTAGTGTTAGGGTAAGTGTTAGGGTTACGGTTAGGGTTACGGTTAGGGTAAGTGTTAGGGTTAGGTTTAAGGTTAGGGTTAGGGTTAGGTTTAGGGTTGGGGTTAAGGTTAGGGTTAGGGTTAGGGTAATGGTTAGGGTTAGGTTTAGCGTTAGGGTAAGGGTTAGGGTTAAGGTTAATTAGGTTTAGGGTTAGGGTTAGGGTAATGGTAAGGGTAAGGGAAGGTTTAGGTTTAGGGTTAGGGTTAGGTTTAGTGTTGGGGTTACGGTTAGGGTTAGGGTAAGGGTTAGGGTTAGGGTTAGGTTTAGTGTTGGGGTTAGGGTTAGGGTAAGGGTTATGGTTAGGGTTAGGTTTAGGGTAAGGGTAAGGGTTACGGTTAGGGTTAGGGTTACGGTTAGGGTTAGGGGTTAGGGTTAGTTTTAGGTTTAGGTTTAGGGTTAGGGTAAGGATAAGATTTAGGGTTAGGTATAGGGTTACAGTTCAGGTTAGGTTTTCCGTTTGGGTAGTGTAAGGGTTTTGGTTAGGGTTATGGTTATGGTTAAGGTTAGGCTTAGGGTTAGGGTTAGGGTTAGGGTTAGGGTAAGTGTTAGGGTTAGGGATAGGGTTAGGGTAAGGGTTAGGGTTAGGGTTAGGGTTAAAGTTAGGTTAAGGGTAAGTTTTAGGGTAGGGTTAGGGTTAGGGTTAGGGTAAGGGTTAGATTTAGGGTTGGGGTTAAGTTTAGGGTTAGGGTTAGGGTAAGGGTTAGGGTTAGGTTTAGCTTTAGGGTAAGGGTAAGGGTTAGGGTTAAGGTTAAGGTTAGGTTTAGGGTTAGGTTTAGGGTAAGGGTTAGGGTTAGGTTTAGCATTAGGGTAAGGGTAAGGCTTAGGGTTAAGGTTAAGGTTAGGTTTAGGGTTAGGTTTAGGGTAAGGGTAAGGGTTAGGGTTAGGGTTAGGGTTAGGGTTCGGGTTAGGATTAGGGTTAGGGTTATGGTAAGGGTTAGGGTTAGGGTTAGGGTTAGGGTTAAGTTTACGGTTAGGGTTAGGTAAGGGTAAGGTTTAGGGTTAGGCTTAGGGTTAGGATAAGTGTTAGGGTTAGGGTTAGGGCTAGGGCTAGGGTTAGGGTTAGGGTTAGAGTTATGGTAAGGGTAAGGGTTAGGGTTAAGGTGAGGGTTAGGGTTAGTGTTAGGGTCAGGGTTAGGGTAAGGGTAAGTGTTAGGGTTAGGTTTATTGTTAGGGTAAGAGTAAGGGTTTGGTTTAGGTTTAGGGTTAGGTTTAGGGTTACGGTTAGGGTAAGGATAAGGGTTAGAGTTAAGGTTAGCGTTAGTGTTAGGGTTAGGGTTAAGGTTAGGGTGAGGGTAAAGGTAATGGTTAATGTTAGGTTTATGGTTAGGTTTAGGGTAAGGGTAAGTGTTAGTGTTAGGTTTAGGGTTAGGTTTAGGTTTAGGGTTAGGGTTAGGGTTAGGATAAGGGTAAGGCTTAGGGTTAAGGTTAGGGTTAGGGTTAAGTTTAGGGTTAGGGTTAGGTTTAGGGTAAGGTTTATGGTTAGGGTTAGGGTTAGGTTTAGTGTTGGGGTTAAGGTTAGGGTTAGGGTAAGGGTTAGGGTTAGGGTTAGGTTTAGTGTTGGGCTTAGGGTTAGGGTAAGGGTTATATTTAGGGTTAGGTTTAGGGTAAGGGTAAGGGTTACGGTTAGGGATAGAGTTACGGTTAGGGTTAGGGGTTAGGGCTAGTGTTAGGTTTAGGTTTAGGGTTAGGGTAAGGATAAGATTTAGGGTTAGGTATAGGGTTACAGTTCGGGTTAGGTTTAGGGTTTGGGTTAGTGTAAGGGTTTTGGTTATGGTTATGGTTATGGTTAAGGTTAGGCTTAGGGTTAGGGTTAGGGTTAGGGTTAGGGTAAGTGTTAGGGTTAGGGTTAGGGTTAGGGTAAGGGTTAGCGTTAGGGTTTAGGTTAGGATTAGGGTTAGGGTTAGGGTTATGGTTAGGGTAAGGATTATGTTTAGGTTTAGCGTTAGGGTAAGGGTAAGAGTTAGGTTTACGGTTAGGGTTAGGTTTAGGGTTAGGGTTAGGGTAAGGATAAGGTTTAGAATTAATGTTAGGGTTAGGGTTAGGGTTTAGGTTAGGGTTAGGGTAAGGGTAAGGGTTAGCGTTAGGGTTAGAGTTAGAGTTAGGGTTAGGGTTAGAGTAAGGGTAAGGTTTAGGTTTAGGGTTTGGGTAAGGGTTAGGGTTAGGGGTTAGTTAAAGGGTTGGAGTTAGTGTTAAAGTTAGGGGTAGGGTTAGGTTAAGGGTTAAATTTAGGGTAAGGATAAGTGTTAGGGTAGAGTTAGGGTTAGGGTTAGTGTAAGGGTTAGGGTTAGGGTTAGGGTTAGGTTTGGGGTAGGGGTTAAGGTTAGGGTTAGGATTAGGGAAGGGTAAGGGTTAGGGTTAGGATTAGGGTTAGAGTAAGTGTTAGGGTTAGGGTTAGGGTTAGCGTTAGGGGAAGGAGAAGGGTTTCGGTTAGGGTTAGGATTAGAGTTAGGGTTAGGGTTAGGGTAAGGGTAAGGGTTAGCGTTAGGGTTAGAGTTAGGGTTAGAGTTAGGGTAAGGGTTAGGGTTAGGGGTTAGGGTTAGTGTTAGGGTTTGGTTAAGGGTTAGGTTTAGGGTTAGGGTTAGGGTTAGGATAAGGGTTACGGTTAGGGTTAGGGTAAAGGTAGGTGTTAGTGTTAGTGTTAGGGTTAGGGTTAGGGTAAGGTTTTGGGTTAGTGATAGGTTTAGCGTTGGGGTTAAAGTTAGGGTTAGGATTAGCTTAAGGGTAAGGGTTAGGCTTAGGGTTAGGGTAAGTGTTAGGGATAGGGTTAGGGTTAGGGTAAGGATAAGGTTTAGGTTTAGGGTTAGGGTTAGGGTAAGGGTAAAGGTTAGGGTTAGGGATAGGTTTAGGGTTAGGGTTAGTTTTATGGTTAGGTTTAGGGTAAGGTAAGGCTAAGTGTTAGGGTTAAGGTTAGGGTTAAGGTTAGGGTTAGGGTTAGGGTTAGGTTTAGGGTTAGGGTTAGGGTAAGGGTAAGGGTTAGGTTTAGGGTTAGGGTTAGGGAAAAGGTAAGGGTTAGGGTTAGGGTTAGGGTTAGGTTTATGGTTAGGGTAAGGTTTAGGGTTAGGGTTATTGTTAGCATTACTGTTAGGGTTATGGTAAGTGTTAGGGTTAGGGGTAGGGTTAGGGTAAGGGTAAGGGTTAGGGTTAGGGTTATGGTTAGTTGTTAGGGTTAGGGTTAGGCTTAGGGTTAGGTTTAGTGTTAGGGTTAGGGTAAGGGTAAGTTTAAGTGTTAGGGTTATGGTTAGGGTTAGGGGTAAAGTTAGGGTTAGGGTTAGGTTGAGGTTTAAAGCTAGGGTTAGGGTAAGGGTAAGGGTAAGGGTTAGGGTTAGGGTTAGGGTTAGGGTTCGGGTTAGGTTCAGGGTTAGGGTTATGGTAAGGGTTAGGTTTAGTGTTAGGGTTGGGGTTAAGTTTACGGTTAGGGTTAGGTAAGGGTAAGGTTTAGGGTTAGGGTTAGGATAAGTGTTATGGTTAGGGTTAGGGTTAGGGTTAGTGTTAGGGTAAGGGTAAGGGTTAGGGTTAAGTTGAGGGTTAGGGTTAGTGTTAGGGTCCGGGTTAGGGTAAAGGTAAGGGTTAGGGTTAAGTTTAGGGTTAGGGTAAGAGTAAGGGTTTGGTTTAGGGTTAGGGTTAGGTTTAAGGTTAGGGTTAGGGTAAGGATAAGGGTTAGAGTTAAGGTTAGGTTTAGGGTTAAGGTTAGGGTTAAGGTTAGGGTGATGGTAAAGGTAAGGGTTAGGGTTATGTTTATGGTTAGGTTTAGGGTAAGGGTAAGTTTTAGTGTTAGGGTTAGGGTTAGGTTTAGGTTTAGGGTTAGGGTTAGGGTTAGGGTAATGGTAAGTGTTAGGGTTAAAGTTAGGGTTAGGGTAGGTTTAGGGTTAGTGTTAGGTTTAGGGTAAGGTTAAGTGTTAGGGTTAGGATTAGGGTTAGGGTTAAGGTTAGGGTTAGGGTTAGGATATGTGTTAGTGTTAGGGTTAGGGTTAGAGTTAGCGTTAGGGTAAGGGAAAGGGTTAGGGTTTGGGTTAGTGTTAAGGTAAGGTTAAGGGTTAGGGTTAGGTAAGGATTAGGGTTAGGGTTAGGGTTAGGTTAAGGGTTAGGGTTAGGGTTAGGGTTAGTTTAAGTGTTAGGGTTAGGGTTAGGGTTAGAGTTAGGGTTAGGATAAGAGTTAGGGTTAGGGTTTGGGTTAAAGTTAGGTTAAGGGTAAGTTTTAGGGTAGGGTTAGGGTTAGGGTTAGGGTAAGGGTTAGATTTAGGGTTGGGGTTAAGTTTGGGGTTAGGGTTAGGGTAAGGGTTAGGGTTAGGTTTAGCATTAGGGTAAGGGTTAGGGTTAGGGTAAGGGTTAGGGTTAGGGTTAGGGTTAGGGTAAGGGTTAGGTTTAGGGTTAGGGTTAGGGTTAGGGTTAGGGTAAGGGTTAGGGATAGGGTTAGGGTTAGGTTTAGGGTAAGGGTTAGGGTTACGGTTAAGGGTTAGGGTTAGGTTTAGGGTTAGGGTTAGGGTTAGGGTAAGGGTTAGGGATAGGGTTAGGGTTAGGGTTAGGGTAAGGGTTAGGGTTAGGGTAAGGATTAGGGTTAGGTTTAGCATTAGTGTAAGGGTAAGGGTTAGGGTTAAGGTTAAGGTTAGGTTTAGGGTTAGGTTTAGGGTAAGGGTAAGGGTTAGGGTTAGAGTTAGGGTTAGGGTTAGGATTAGGGTTAGGGTTATGGTAAGGGTTAGGGTTAGGGTGAGGGTTAGGGTTAAGTTTACGGTTAGGTTTAGGTAAGAGTAAGGTTTAGGGTTAGGGTTTGGGTTAGGATAAGTGTTAGGATTAGGGTTAGGGTTAGGGTTAGAGTTAGGGTAAGGGTAAGGGTTAGGGTTAGGGTGAGTGTTAGAGTCAGGGTAAGGTAAGGGTAAGTGTTAGTGTTAGGTTTAGGGTTAGGGTAAGAGTAAGGGTTTGGTTTAGGTTTAGGGTTAGGTTTAGGGTTACGGTTAGGGTAAGGATAAGGGTTAGAGTTAAGGTTAGGTTTAGTGTTAGGGTTAGGGTTAAGGTTAGGGTGAGGGTAAAGGTAAGGGTTAGGTTTAGGTTTAGGGTTAGGGTTAGGGTTAGGGTAAGGGTAAGGGTTAGGGTTAAGGTTAGGGTTAGGGTTAGGTTTAGGGTTAGGCTTAGGTTTAGGGTAAGTTTAAGGGTTAGGGTTAGGATTAGGGTTAGGGTTAGGGTAAAGGCTTGGGTTAGGGTTAGGTTAGGGTTAGGTTTAGGGTTAGGGATAGGGTAAGGGTAAGGGTTAGGGTTAGGGTTAGGGTTAGGTTTAGGGTTGGGGTTAAGATTAGGTTTAGGGTTAGTGTACCGGTAAGGGTTAGGGTTAGGGTTAGGGTTAAGGGTAAGTTTTAGGGTTAGGGTCAAGGTTAGGGTTAGGGTTATGTTTAGGGCTATGGTTAGGGTTAGGGTTAGTGGTAAGGTAAGGGTAAGGGTTAGGTTTAGGGTTAGGGTTAGGTAAGGGTTAGGGTTAGGGTTAGGGTAAGGGTTAGGGTTAGGGTTAGGATAAGATTTAGCGTTAGGGTTAGGGTTAAAGTTAGGTAAAGGGTAAATTTTAGGGTAGGGTTAGGGTTAGGGTTAGGTTTAGGGTTGGGGTTAAGGTTAGGGTAAGGGTTAGGGTTAAGGTTAAGGTTAGGTTTAGGGTTAGGGTTAGGGCAAGGGTAAGGGTAAGGTTTAGGGTTAGGGTTAGGGTTAGGTTTAGTGTTGGGGTTAAGGTTAGGGTTAGGGTAACGGTTAGGGTTACGGTTAGGTTTAGTGTTGGATTCAGGGTTAGGGTAAGGGTTATGGTTAGGGTTATGTTTAGGGAAGGGTAAGGGTTACAGTTAGGGTTAGGGTTACGTTTAGGGTTAGGGGTTAGGGTTAGTGTTAGGTTTAGGTTTAGGGTTAGGGTAAGGATAAGATTTAGGGTTAGGTATAGGGTTACAGTTCGGGTTAGGTTTAGGGTTTGGGTTAGTGTAAGGGTTTTGGTTAGGGTTATGGTTATGTTTAAGGTTAGGCTTAGGGTTAGGGTTAGGGTTAGGGTTAGAGCAAGTGTTAGGGTTAGGGTTACGGTAAGGGTTAGGGATATGGTTAGGGTTAAAGTTAGGTTAAGTGTAAGTTTTAGGGTAGGGTTAGGGTTAGGGATAGGATAAGGGTTAGATTTAGGGTTGGGGTTAAGTTTAGGGTTGGGGTTAGGGTAAGGGTTAGGGTTAGGTTTAGCATTAGGGTAAGGGTAGGGTTAGGGTTAAGGTTAAGGTTAGGTTTAGGGTTAGTTTTAGGGTAAGGGTTAGGGTTAGGTTTAGCATTAGGGTAAGGGTAAGGGTTAGGGTTAAGGTTAAGGTTAGGTTTAGGGTAAAGGTAAGGGTTAGGGTTAGGGTTACGGTTCGAGTTAGGATTAGGTTTAGGGTTATGGTAAGGTTTAAGGTTAGGGTTAGGTTTAGGGTTAGGGTTAGGATAAGTGTTAGGGTTAGGGTTAGGGTTAGGGTTAGAGTTAGGGTAAGGGTAAGGGTTAGGGTTAAGGTGAGGGTTAGGGTTGGTGTTAGGGTCAGGGTTAGGGTAAGGGTAAGTGTTAGGGTTAGGTTTAGGGTTAGGGTAAGAGTAAGGGTTTGGTTTAGGTTTAGGGTTAGGTTTAGGGTTACGGTTAGGGTAAGGATAACTGTTAGAGT
Organism: Megascapheus bottae; assembly: GCF_031878675.1. Lineage (NCBI taxonomy): Eukaryota > Metazoa > Chordata > Mammalia > Rodentia > Geomyidae > Megascapheus > Megascapheus bottae. Next base: position 117,689 of record NW_028327645.1, on the reverse strand, counting down.
TAAGTTTAGTGTTAGGGTTAGGGTTAGGGTTAAGGTTAGGGTGAGGGTAAAGGTAAGGGTTAGGGTTAGGTTTATGGTTAGGTTTAGGGTAAGGATAAGTTTTAGTGTTAGGTTTAGGGTTAGGTTTAGGTTTAGGGTTAGGGTTAGGTTTAGGATAAGTGTAAGGGTTAGGGTTAAGGTTAGGATTAGGGTTAGGTTTAGGGTTAGGGTTAGGTTTAGGGTAAGGTTAAGAGTTAGGGTTACGATTAGGGTTAGGGTTAGGGTAAAGGCTTGGGTTAGGGTTAGGGTTAGGGTTAGGTTTAGGGTTAGGGATAGGGTAAGGGTAAGGGTTAGGGTTAGGGTTAGGGTTAGGTTTAGGTTTGGGGTTAAGGTTAGGGTAAGGATTAGGGTTAGGGTTAGGGTAAAGATAAGAGTTGGGGTTAGGGTTAGGGTTAGGGTTAGGGTTAGGTTTAGCTTTAGTGTAAGGTTAAGGGTTAGGGCTATGGTTAGGGTTAGGGTAAGGGTTAGGGTTAGGGTTAGGGTTAGGGTAGACTTTAGGATAAGGGTAAGTTTTAGGGTTAGGTTTAGAGTTAGGTTTAGGGTTAGGGTAAGGGTAAGGGTTAGGGTTAGGCTTAGGGTTAGGGTTAGGTTAAGGGTTAGGGTTAGGGTTTAGGGTTAGGGTTAGGGTTAGGGTAAGGGTTAGGGTTAGGTTTAGGGTAAGGGTAAGTGTTAGGGTTAGAGTTAGGGTTAGGGTTAGGGTTAGGGTAAAGGTTAGGGTTAGGTTTAGGGTAAGGGTAAGTGTTAGGGTTAGAGTTAGGGTTAGGGTTAGGGTAAGGGTTAGGTTAGGGTTAGGGTTAGGGTAAGGGTAAGTGTTACGGTTAGGGTTAGGGTTAGGGTTAGTGTTAGGGTAAGGGTTAGGGTTAGGGTTAGGTGTAGGTTTGGGGTTAAGGTAAGGTTTAGTTTCGGGTAAGGGTAAGGGTCAGGTTTAGGGTTAGGTTTAGGGTAAGTGTTAGTGTTAGTGTTAGGGTTAGCGTTAGGTTTAGGGGTTAGGGTTAGGGTTAGGTTTAGGGTTAGGGTTAGGGTAAGGGTAAGGTTTAGGATTAGGGTTAGGGTAAGGGTGTTAGGGTTAGTGTTAGTGTTAGGGTTAAGGGTTAGGTTTAGGGTTAGGTTTAGGGTTAGGGATAGGTTTAGGGTAAGGTTAAGTGTTAGAGTTAGTGTTAAGGTTAGGAAAAGGGTAAGAGTTAGCGTTAGGGTTAGGGCTAGGGTAAGGATTAGGGTTAGGTTCAGGGTTATTGTAAGGGTTAGGGTTAGGGTTAGCATTAAGGTTAGGATTAGGGTTACCGTAAGGGTAAGGGTTAGGGTTAGAGTTTGGGTTAGGGTAAGGGTAAAGGTTAGGGTTAGAGTTAGGGTTAAGGTTAGGTTTAAGGTTAGTGTAAGGGTAAGTGCTAGGGTTAGGTTTAGGGCCAGGGTTAGGGTTAGAGTAAGGGTTAGGGTTAGGGTTTGGGTTAGGTTTAGGGTTAGGGTTAGGGTTAGGGTTAGGGTTAGGGTAGGGGTTAGGGTAAGGGTAAGTGTTAGGGTTAGGGTTAGGGTTAGGGTAAGTGTTAGGGTAAGGGTTAGGCTTAGGGTTAGAGTTAGGATTAGTGTTAGGATTACGGTAAGGGTAAGGTTACGGTTAGGTTTAGGGTTAGCGTTAGGGTATGGGTAAGGCTTAGGTTTAGGGTTAGGGTTAGGGTTAGGGTAAGGATAAAGGTTAGGTTTAAGGTTAGGGCTGTGTTAGGGTTAGGGTTAGGGTTAAGGTTAGAGTTAGTGTTAGGGTAAGGGTAAGGGTAAGGTTTCGGGTTAGGGTGAGGGTAATGGTTAGGTTTAGGGTTAGGGTTAGAGTTAGGTTTAGGGTTAGGGTAAGGGTAAGGGTTAGGGTTACGGTTAGGGTTATGTTAAGGGTGAGGGTTAGGGGTTAGGGTTAAGGTTAGAGTTAGGGTAAGGGTTAGGGTTAGGGATAGGGTAAGGGTTTGGGTTAGGGTTAGGGTTAGGGTTAGGGTAAAGGTACGTGTTAGGGTTAGGGTTAGGTTTAGGATTAGGGTTAGTGTTAGGGTTTGTGTTAGGGTTAATTTCAGGGTTAGGGTTAGGGTAAGGGTAAGGATTAGGGTTAGGGTTAGGGTTAGGGTTAGGTTTAGGGTAAGGGTAAGGGTTAGGTTTAGGGTTAGGATTCTGTTTAGCGTTAGGGTTACATTTAGGGTAAGGGTAAGGGTTAGGGTTAAGGTTAGGGTTAGGTTTAGGTTTAGGGTTAGGGTTAGGGTAAAGGTAAGGCTAAGGGTTAGGGTTAGGATTAGGGTTAGTGTTAGGGTAAGGGTTAAAGTTAGGGTTAGGGTTATGGTTAGGGTAAAGCTAATAGTTAGGGTTAGGGTTAGGGTTAGGTTTGGGGTTGGGGTTAAGGTTAGGTTTAGGGTTAGGGTAAGGGTAAGTGTTAGGGTTAGAGTTAGGGTAAGGATTAGGGTTAGGGTTAGGTTTAAGTTTAGGTTTATGGTAAGGGTTAGCTTAGGTGTAGGGTTAGGGTTAAAGTTAGGGTTAGGGTTAGCGTTAGGGTAAGGGTAAGTGTTAGGGTTAGGGTTAGGCTTAAGGTGAGGGTAAGGGTTAGCGTTAGGGTAAGGGAAGGGTTAGGGTTAGGGTTAGGATCAAGGTAAGGGTAAGGGTAAGTTTTAGGCTTAGGGTTAGGGTTAGGTTTAGGTTTAGGGTAAGGAAAAGGGTTAGGGTTAAGGTTAGGTTTAGGTTTAGGGTAAGTGTAAGGGTTAGGGCTAGGGTTAGGGTTAGGGTAAGGGTTAGGGTTAGGGTTAGGGTTAGGGTAGGCTTTAGGATAAGAGTAAGTGTTAGGGTTAGGGTTAGGTTTAGCGTTAGGGTAAGGGTTTGGGTAAGGGTAAGGGTTATTGTTAGGGTTAGGGTTAGGGTTAGAGTTAGGTTTAGGGTTAGGGTAAGGGTAAGGGTGAGGGTTAGGCTTAGGGTTAGGGTTAGGGTAAGGGTAAGGGTTAGGTTAGGGTTAGGTTTGGGTTATGGTTTGAGTTAGGTTTAGCGTTAGGTAAGGGTAAGGATTAGGGTTAGGCTTAGGGTTATGGTTAGGATAAGGGTTAGGGTTAGGGGTTATGGTTAGGGTTAGGGTTAGGGTAAGGGTTAGGGTTAGGGTTAGGGTAAGGGTAAGTGTTAGGGTTAGAGTTAGGGTTAGGGTTAGGGTAAGAGTTAGGTTAGGGTTAAGTTTAGTGTTAGGGTTAGGGTAAGGGTAAGTGTTATGGTTATGGTTAGGGTTAGGGTAGTGTTAGGGTAAGGGTTAGGGTTAGGGTTAGGTGTAGGGTTGGGGTTAAGGTTAGGTTTAGTTTCGGGTAATGGTAAGGGTTAGGGTTAGGGTTAGGTTTAGGTTTAGGGTAAGTGTTAGTGTTAGTGTTAGGGTTAGGGTTAGGTTTAGGGGTTAGAGTTACTGTTAGGTTTAGGGTTAGGTTTAGGGTAAGGGTAAGGGTAAGGGTTATTGTTAGGGTTAGGTTTAGGGTTAGAGTTAGGTTGAGGGTTAGGTTAAGGGTAAGGTTAGGGTTAGGCTTAGGGTTAGGGTCAGGTTAAGGGTAAGGGTTAGGTTAGGGTTAGGTTTGGGTTATGGTTAGAGTTAGGTTTAGGGTTAGGTAAGGGAAAGGATTAGGGTTAGGCTTAGGGTTAGGGTTAGGATAAGGGTTAGTGTTAGGGGTTATGGTTATGGTTAGGGTTAGGGTATGGGTTAGGGTTAGGGTTAGGGTAAGGGTAAGTGTTAGGGTGGGGTTAGGGTTAGGGTAAGGTTTAGGTTAGGGTTAGGGTTAGGGTTAGGGTTAGGGTAAGGGTAAGTGTTATGTTTAGGGTTAGAGTTAGGGTTAGTGTTAGGGTAAGGGTTAGGGTTAGGGTTAGAGTTAGGATTAGTGTTAGGGTTACGGTAAGGGTAAGGTTACGGTTAGGTTTAGGGTTAAGTTAGGGTATGGGTAAGGCTTAGGTTTAGGGTTAGGGTTAGGGTTAGGTTTAGGGTAAGGATAAAGGTTAGGTTTAAGGTTAGGGCTGGGTTAGGGTTAGGGTTAGTGTTAAGGTTATAGTTAGTGTTAGGGTAAGGGTAAGGGTATGGGTTCGGGTTAGGGTGAGGGTATTGGTTAGGGTTAGGGTTAGGGTTAGAGTTAGGTTTAGGGTTAGGGTAAGGGTAAGGGTTAGGTTTACGGTTAGGGTTATGTTAAGGGTGAGGGTTAGGGGTTAGGGTTAAGGTTAGAGTTAGGAGGGTAAGGGTTAGGGTTAGGGATAGGGTAAGGGTTTGGGTTAGGGTTAGGGTTAGGGTTAGGGTAAAGGTATGTGTTAGGGTTAGGGTTAGGGTTAGGATTAGGGTTAGTGTTAGGGTTTGTGTTAGGGTTAATTTCAGGGTTAGGGTTAGGGTAAGGGTAAGGGCTAGGGTTGGGATTAGGGAAATGGTAGTTGTTAAGGTTAGGGTTAGGGTTAGGTTTAGGGTAAGGATTAGGTTTAGGGTTAGGGTTAGGGTTAGGTTTAGGGTAAGGGTAAGGGTTAGGTTTAGGGTTAGGGTTCTGTTTAGCGTTAGGGTTACATTTAGGATAAGGGTAAGGGTTAGGGTTAAGGTTAGGGTTAGGTTTAGGTTTAGGGTTAGGGTTAGGGTAAAGGTAAGGCTAACGGTTAGGGTTAGGATTAGGGTTAGTGTTAGGGTAAGGGTTAAAGTTAGGGTTAGGGTTATGGTTAGGGTAAAGCTAATAGTTAGGCTTAGGGTTAGGGTTAGGTTTGGGGTTGGGGTTAAGGTTAGGGTTAGTGTTAGGGTAAGGGTAAGTGTTAGGGTTAGGGTTAGGGTAAGGATTAGGGTTAGGGTTAGGTTTAAGTTTAGGGTTATGGTTAGGGTTAGGGTTAGGTGTAGGGTTAGGGTTAAAGTTAGGGTTAGGGTTAGCGTTAGGGTAGGGGTAAGTGTTAGGGTTAGGGTTAGGCTTAAGGTAAGGGTAAGGCTTAGCGTTAGGGTAAGGGAAGGGTTAGGGTTAGGGTTAGGATCAAGGTAAGCGTAAGGGTAAGTTTTAGGGTTAGGGTTAGGGTTAGGTTTAGGTTTAGGGTAAGGAAAAGGGTTAGTGTTAAGGTTAGGTTTAGGGTTAGGGTTAGGGTAAGGGTAAGGGTTAGGTTAGGGTTAGGTTTGGGTTATGGTTAGAGTTAGGTTTAGGGTTAGGTAAGGGTAAGGATTAGGGTTAGGCTTAGGGTTATGGTTAGGATAAGGGTTAGGGTAAGGGTTAGGGTTAGGGTTAGGGTAAGGGTAAGTGTTAGGGTTAGAGTTAGGGTTAGGGTTAGGGTAAGGGTTAGGTTAGGGTTAGGGTTAGGGTTAGGGAAAGGGTAAGTGTTATGGTTATGGTTAGGGTTAGGGTTAGTGTTAGGGAGAGGGTTAGGGTTAGGGTTAGGTGTAGGGTTGGGGTTAAGGTTAGGTTTAGTTTCGGGTAAGGGTAAGGGTTAGGGTTAGGGTTAGGTTTAGGTTTAGGGTAAGTGTTAATGTTAGTGTTAGGGTTAGGGTTAGGTTTAGCGTTAGAGTTAGGGTTAGGTTTAGGGTTAGGGTTACGGTAAGGTTAAGGGTAAGGGTTATTTTTAGGGTTAGGTTTAGGGTTAGAGTTAGGTTGAGGGTTAGGGTAAGGGTAAGGTTTAGGGTTAGGCTTACGGTTAGAGTTAGGTTAAGGGTAAGGGTTAGGTTAGGTTAGGTTTGGGTTATGGTTAGAGTTAGGTTTAGGGTTAGGTAAGGGAAAGGATTAGGGTTAGGCTTAGGGTTAGGGTTAGGATAAGGGTTAGTGTTAGGGGTTATGGTTAGGGTTAGGGTTAGGGTAAGGGTTAGGGTTAGGGTTAGGGTAAGGGTAAGTGTTAGGGTGGGGTTAGGGTTAGGGTAAGGTTTAGGTTAGGGTTAGGGTTAGGGTTAGGGTTAGGGTTAGGGTAAGGGTAAGTGTTATGGTTATGGTTAGGGTTAGGGTTAGTGTTAGGGTAAGTGTTAGGGTTAGGGTTATGTGTAGGGTTGGGGTTAAGGTTAGGTTTAGTTTCGGGTAAGGGTAAGGGTTAGGGTTAGGGTTAGGTTTAGGTTTAGGGTAAGTGTTAGTGTTAGTGTTAGGGTTGGGGTTAGGTTTAGGGTTAGAGTTAGGGTTAGGTTTAGGGTTAGTGTTAGGGTAAGGGTAAGGTTTAGGGTAGGGTTAGGGTAAGGGTAAGTGTTAGGGTTAGTGTTAGTGTTAGGGTTAAGTGTTAGGGTAAGGGTTAGGTTTAGGGTTAGGGTTAGGTTTAGGGTAAGGTTAAGTGTTAGAGTTAGTGTTAAGGTTAGGGAAATGGTAAGAGTTAGGGTTAGGGCTAGGGTAAGGATTAGGGTTAGGTTCAGGGTTATTGTAAGTGTTAGGGTTAGGGTTAGCTTAAGGTTAGGATTAGGGTTAGGGTTAGGGTTAGAGTTAGGTTTAAGTTTAAGGTTAGGGTTAGTGTAAGGGTAATGGTTAGGGTTAGGGTTAGGGCCAGGGTTAGGGTTAGAGTAAGGGTTAGGGTTAGGGTTTGGTTTTGGTTTCGGTTTAGGGTTAGGGTTAGGATTAGGGTAAGAGTAAGGGTTAGGGTTAGGGTTAGAGTTAGGATTAGGGTTAGGGTTATGGTAAGGGTAAGGTTACGATTAGGTTTAGGGTTACAGTTAGGGTATGGGTAAGGCTTAGGTTTAGGGTTAGGGTTAGGGTTAGGGTTAGGGTAAGGATAAAGGTTAGGTTTAAGGTTAGGGCTGGGTTAGGGTTAGGGTTAAGGTTAGAGTTAGTGTTAGGGTAAGGGTAAGGGTTAGGGTTAGGTTTAGGGTTTTGGTTAGGGTAAGGGTAAGGATAAGGGTTAGGGTTAGGGTTAGGGTAAGGGTAAGGGCAAGGGTGAGGGTTAGTATTAGGGTTAGGGTTAGGGTAAGGTTTAGGGTTAGGTTACGGTTAGGGTTAGGTA
>NW_028327645.1:51791-110553 GCF_031878675.1 Megascapheus bottae | reverse complement strand
GTTAGGGTTATGGTTAGGTTTAGGTTTAGGGTAAGGATTAGGGTTAGGGTTAGGGTTAGGCTAAGTGTTCGTGTTAAGGTAAGGGTTACGGTTAGGGTTAGGGTAAGGGTTAGGGTTAGGGTTAGGGTTAGGTTTAGGTTTAGGTTTAGGGTTTTTGGTTAGGTTAAGGGTAAGGGTTAGGGTTAAGGTTCGGTTAGGGTTAGTTTTAGGGTTAGGATTAGGTTTAGGGTAAGTGTAAGGGTTAGGTTTAGGATTAGGGTTAGGGTTAGGGTAAGGGTTAGGGTAGAGTTAGGGTTAAGGTTAGGGTTAGGGTTAGTTTTAGGGTTAGGGCTAGGGTTAGGGTAAGGGTAAGGGTTAGGTTTAGGATTAGGGTTAGGGTTAGGGTAAGGGTTAGGGTTAGGTTTAGGGTTAGGGTTAGGTTTAGGGTTAGGGTTAGGGTAAGGGTAAGGGTTAGGGTTATGTTTAGGGTTAGGTTTAGTGTTGGGGTTAAGGTTAGGGTTAGGGTAAGTGTTAGGGTTAGGGTTACGGTTAGGTTTAGGTTTAGGTTTAGGGTTACGGTTAGGGTTAGGGTTATGGTTAGGGTAAGGGTATGTGTTAGGGTTAGGTTTAGGGTTAGGGTTAGCGTTAGAGTAAGGGTAAGAATTAGGGTTAGGTTTAGTGTTAAGGTAAGGGTAAGGGTTAGGTTTAGGGTTAGGGTTAGGTAAGGGTTAGCGTTAGGGTTAGGGGTAGGCTAAGGGTTAGGGTAAGGGTTAGGGTTAGGGTTAGGGTAAGTGTTAGGGTTAGGGTTAGGGTTAGGATAAGGGTAAGGGTTAGTGTTAGGGTTAGGGTTAGGGTTAGGATAAGGGTTAGGGTTAGGGTTAGGGTTCAAGTTAGGTTAAGAATAAGTTTTAGGGTAGGGTTAGGGTTAGGGTTAGGGTAAGTGTTAGGGTTAGGGTTAGGGTTAGGGTTAGGTTTAGGATAAGGGTAAGGGTTAGTGTTAGGATTAAGGTTAGTGTTAGGATAAGGGTTAGGGTTAGGGTTAGGTTTAAATTTAGGTTAAGAATAAGTTTTATGGTAGGGTTAGGGTAAGGGTTAGGGTAAGGGTTAGGGTAAGGGTTAGGGTTAGGGTGAGAGTTAGGTTTAGGGTTGGGGTTAAGGTTAGGGTTAGGGTTAGGGTAAGGGTTAGGGTTAGTGTTGGGGTTAAGGTTAGGGTTAGGGTTAGGGTAAGGGTTAGGATTAGGTTTAGCGTTAGGGTAAGGGTAAGGGTTAGGGTTAAGGTTAAGGTTATGTTTAGGGTTAGGGTTAGAGTAAGGGTAAGGGTTAGGGTTCGGGTTAGTGTGGGGGTTAAGGTTAGGGATAGGGTAAGGGTTAGGGTTAGAGTTAGGTTTAGTGTTGGGGTTAGGGTTAGGGTAAGGGTTACGGTTAGGGTTACAATTAGGGTAAGGGTAAGGGTTAGGTTTAGGGTTAGGGTTACGGTTAGGGTTAGGGGTTAGGGTTAGTGTTAGGTTTAGTGATAGGGTTAGGTTAAGGATAAGAGTTAGGGTTGGGGACAGGGTTAGGGTTCGGGTTAGGTTTAAGGTAGGGTTAGGGTAAGGGTTAGGGTTAGGGTTATGTTTATGGTTAATGTTAGGCTTAGAGTTAGGGTAAGGGTAAGGGTTAGGGTTAGGGTAGGGGTTAGGGTAGGGTTAGGATTATGGTTAGGGTAAGTGTTAGGGTTAGGGTTAGGGTAAGGGTAAGGGTTAGGGTTAAGGTTAGCGTTATGGTTAGGTTTAGGGTTAGGGTTAGGGTAAGGGTAAGGGTTAGGGTTAGGGTTAAGGTTAGGTTTAGGTTTAGAGTTAGGGTTAGGGTAAGGGTTAGGGTTACGTTAAGGGTTAGGGTTAGGGTTAGGGTTATGGTTAGGGTTAGAGTTAGGTTTAGGGTTAGGGTAAGGGTAACGTTAGGGTTAGGGGTAGGGTTAGGGTTAGTGTTGGGGTTAAGGTTAGGATTTGGGTATGTGTTAGGGTTAGTGTTAAGGTTAGGGTTAGGTTTAGGTTTAGGGTTACGGTTAGGGTTAGGCTTAGGGTTAGGGTAAGGGTATGTGTTAGGGTTAGGGTTAGGGTTATGGTTAGCGTTAGGGTAAGGGTAAGGGTTAGGGTTAGGTTTAGTGTTAAGGTAAGGGTAAGGGTTAGGGTTAGGGTTAGGGTAAGGGTTAGGGTTAGGGTTAGGGTAAGTGTAGGGTGAGGGTTAGGATTAGGATAAGGGTTAGGGTTAGGGTTAGGGTTAAAGTTAGGTTAAGGGTAAGTTTTAGGTTAGGGTTATGGTTATGATTAGGGTAAGGGTTAGGGTTAGGGTTAGAGTTAGGTTTAGGGTTGGGGTTAGGGTTAGAGTAAGGGTTACGGTTAGGGTTAGGGTTAGGGTAAGGGTAAGGGTTAGGGTTAGGGTTAGGGTTACGGTTAGCGTTAAAGTTAGGTTTAGGGTTAGGGTAAGGTAAGGGTTAGGGTTAGGGGTAGGGTTAGGGTAAGGATTAGTGTTAGGGTTAGGGTTGGGCTAAGTGTTAGTGGTAAGGTAAGGGTTACGGTTAGGGTTAGGGTAAGTTTTAGGGTTAGGGTTAGGGAAGGGTTAGGGTTAGGTTTAGTTTTAGGGTTATGTTTAGGTTAACGGTAAGGGTCAGGGTTAAGGTTAGGGTTAGGGTTAGATTTAGGGTTAGGATTAGGGTTAGGGTAAGTGTAAGGGTTAGGTTTAGGATTAGGGTTAGGGTTAGGGTAAGGGTTAGGGTAGGGTTAGGGTTAAGGTTAGGGTTAGGTTTAGTTTTAGGGTTAGGGTTAGGTTAAGGGTAAGGGTTAGGGTTAGGATTAGGGTTAGGGTATGGTAAGGGTTAGGGTTAGGTTTAGGGTTAGGGTTAGGGTAAGGGTAAGGGTTATGGTTAGGGTTAGGGTTAGGTTTAGTGTTGGGGTTAAGGTTAGGATTAGGGTATGTGTTAGGGTTAAGGTTAGGGTTAGGTTTAGGGTTAGGTTTAGGGTTACGGTTAGGGTAGGCTTAGGGTTAGGGTAAGGGTATGTGTTAGGGTTAGGGTTAGTGTTATGGTTAGCGTTAGGGTAAGGGTAAGGGTTAGGGTTAGGTTTAGTGTTAAGGTAAGGGTAAGGGTTATGGTTAGGGTTAGGATAAGGGTTAGGGTTAGGGTTAGGGTTAAAGTTAGGTTAAGGGTAAGTTTTAGGGTAGTGTTATGGTTATGGTTAGGGTAAGGGTTAGGGTTAGGGTTAGAGTTAGGTTTAGGGTTGGGGTTAAGGTTAGGGTTAGGGTTAGGGTAAGTGTAGGGTTAGGTTTAGCGTTAGGGTAAGGGTAAGGGTTTGGGTTAAGGTTAAGGTTAGGTTTAGGATTAGGGTTAGGGTTAGGTTTAGTGTTTTGGTTAAGGTTAGGGTTAGGGTAAGGGTTAGGGTTAGGGTTAGGTTTAGTGTTGGGGTTAGGGTTAGAGTAAGGGTTACGTTTAGGGTTAGGGTTAGGGTAAGGGTAAGGGTTAGGGTTAGGGTTACGTTTAGGTTTAAAGTTAGGTTTAGGGTTAGGGTAAGGGTAAGGGTTAGGGTTAGGGGTAGGGTTAGGGTAAGGATTAGTGTTAGGGTTATGGTTAGGCTAATTGTTAGTGGTAGGGTAAGGGTTAGGGTTAGTGTTAGGGTAAGTTTTAGGATTAGGTTTAGGGAAGGGTTAGGGTTAGGTTTAGTTTTAGGGTTATGTTTAGGTTAACGGTAAGGGTTAGGGTTAAGGTTAGGTTTAGGGTTAGATTTAGGGTTAGGATTAGGGTTAGGGTAAGTGTAAGGGTTAGGTTTAAGATTAGGGTTAGGGTTAGGTTAAGACTTAGGGTAGGGTTAGGGTTAAGGTTAGGGTTAGGTTTTCTTTTAGGTTTAGGGTTAGGGTTAGGTTAAGGGGAAGGGTTAGGGTTAGGATTAGTTTTAGCGTAGGGTAAGGGTTAGGGTTAGGTTTAGGGTTAGGGTAAGGGTAAGGGTTATGGTTAGGGTTAGGGTTAGGTTTAGTGTTGGGGTTAAGGTTAGGATTAGGGTATGTGTTAGGGTTAAGGTTAGGGTTAGGTTTAGGGTTAGGTTTAGGGTTACGGTTAGGGTTAGGCTTAGGGTTAGCGTAAGGGTATGTGTTAGGGTTAGGGTTAGGGTTATGGTTAGCGTTAGGGTAAGGGTAAGGGTTAGGGTTAGGTTTAGTGTTAAGGTAAGGGTAAGGGTTAGGGTTAGGGTTATGGTAAGGGTTAGGTTTAGGGTTAGGGTAAGTGTAGGGTGAGGGCTAGGGTTAGGATAAGGGTTAGGGTTAGGGTTAGGGTTAAAGTTAGGTTAAGGGTAAGTTTTAGGGTAGGGTTATGGTTAGGGTTAGGGTAAGGGTTAGGGTTAGGGTTAGAGTTAGGTTTAGGGTTGGGGTTAAGGTTAGGGTTAGGGTTAGGGTAAGGGTTAGGGTTAGGGTTAGGTTTATTGTTAGGGTAAGGGTAAGGGTTAGGGTTAAGGTTAAGGTTAGGTTTAGGGTTAGGGTTAGGGTTAGGGTTAGTGTTGTGGTTAAGGTTAGGGTTAGGGTAAGGGTTAGGGTTAGGGTTAGGTTTAGTGTTGGGGTTAGGGTTAGATTAAGGGTTACGGTTAGGGTTAGGGTTAGGGTAAGGGTAAGGGTTAGGGTTAGGGTTAGGGTTACGTTTAGGGTTAAAGTTAGGTTTAGGGTTAGGGTAAGGGTAAGGGTTAGGGTTAGGGGTAGGTTTAGGGTAAGGATTAGTGTTAGGGTTAGGGTTAGGCTAAGTGTTAGGGTTAGGGTTACGGTTAGATTTAGGTTTAGGTTTAGGGTTACGGTTAGGGTTAGGGTTATGGTTAGGGTAAGGGTATGTGTTAGGGTTAGGTTTAGGGTTAGGGTTAGCGTTAGAGTAAGGGTAAGAATTAGGGTTAGGTTTAGTGTTAAGGTAAGGGTAAGGGTTAGGTTTAGGGTTAGGGTTAGGTAAGGGTTAGCGTTAGGGTTAGGGGTAGGCTAAGGGTTAGGGTAAGGGTTAGGGTTAGGGTTAGGGTAAGTGTTAGGGTTAGGGTTAGGGTTAGGATAAGGGTAAGGGTTAGTTTTAGGGTTAGGGTTAGGGTTAGGATAAGGGTTAGGGTTAGGGTTAGGGTTCAAGTTAGGTTAAGAATAAGTTTTAGGGTAGGGTTAGGGTTAGGGTTAGGGTAAGTGTTAGGGTTAGGGTTAGGGTTAGGGTTAGGTTTAGGATAAGGGTAAGGGTTAGTGTTAGGATTAAGGTTAGTGTTAGGATAAGGGTTAGGGTTAGGGTTAGGTTTAAATTTAGGTTAAGAATAAGTTTTATGGTAGGGTTAGGATAAGGGTTAGGGTAAGGGTTAGGGTAAGGGTTAGGGTTAGGGTGAGAGTTAGGTTTAGGGTTGGGGTTAAGGTTAGGGTTAGGGTTAGGGTAAGGGTTAGGGTTAGTGTTGGGGTTAAGGTTAGGGTTAGGGTTAGGGTAAGGGTTAGGATTAGGTTTAGCGTTAGGGTAAGGGTAAGGGTTAGGGTTAAGGTTAAGGTTATGTTTAGGGTTAGGGTTAGAGTAAGGGTAAGGGTTAGGGTTCGGGTTAGTGTGGGGGTTAAGGTTAGGGATGGGGTAAGGGTTAGGGTTAGAGTTAGGTTTAGTGTTGGGGTTAGGGTTAGGGTAAGGGTTACGGTTAGGGTTACAATTAGGGTAAGAGTAAGGGTTTGGGTTACGGTTAGGGTTAGGGGTTAGGGTTAGTGTTAGGTTTAGTGATAGGGTTAGGTTAAGGATAAGAGTTAGGGTTGGGGACAGGGTTAGGGTTCGGGTTAGGTTTAAGGTAGGGTTAGGGTAAGGGTTAGGGTTAGGGTTATGTTTATGGTTAATGTTAGGCTTAGAGTTAGGGTAAGGGTAAGGGTTAGGGTTAGGGTAGGGGTTAGGGTAGGGTTAGGATTATGGTTAGGGTAAGTGTTAGGGTTAGGGTTAGGGTAAGGGTAAGGGTTAGGGTTAAGGTTAGCGTTATGGTTAGGTTTAGGGTTAGGGTTAGGGTAAGGGTAAGGGTTAGGGTTAGGGTTAAGGTTAGGTTTAGGTTTAGAGTTAGGGTTAGGGTAGGGGTTAGGGTTAGGTTAAGGGTTAGGGTTAGGGTTAGGGTTATGGTTAGGGTTAGAGTTAGGTTTAGGGTTAGGGTAAGGGTAACGTTAGGGTTAGGGGTAGGGTTAGGGTTAGTGTTGGGGTTAAGGTTAGGATTTGGGTATGTGTTAGGGTTAGTGTTAAGGTTAGGGTTAGGTTTAGGTTTAGGTTTAGGGTTACGGTTAGGGTTAGGCTTAGGGTTAGGGTAAGGGTATGTGTTAGGGTTAGGGTTAGGGTTATGGTTAGCGTTAGGGTAAGGGTAAGGGTTAGGGTTAGGTTTAGTGTTAAGGTAAGGGTAAGGGTTAGGGTTAGGGTTAGGGTAAGGGTTAGGGTTAGGGTTAGGGTAAGTGTAGGGTGAGGGTTAGGATTAGGATAAGGGTTAGGGTTAGGGTTAGGGTTAAAGTTAGGTTAAGGGTAAGTTTTAGGTTAGGGTTATGGTTATGATTAGGGTAAGGGTTAGGGTTAGGGTTAGAGTTAGGTTTAGGGTTGGGGTTAGGGTTAGAGTAAGGGTTACGGTTAGGGTTAGGGTTAGGGTAAGGGTAAGGGTTAGGGTTAGGGTTAGGGTTACGGTTAGCGTTAAAGTTAGGTTTAGGGTTAGGGTAAGGTAAGGGTTAGGGTTAGGGGTAGGGTTAGGGTAAGGATTAGTGTTAGGGTTAGGGTTGGGCTAAGTGTTAGTGGTAAGGTAAGGGTTACGGTTAGGGTTAGGGTAAGTTTTAGGGTTAGGGTTAGGGAAGGGTTAGGGTTAGGTTTAGTTTTAGGGTTATGTTTAGGTTAACGGTAAGGGTCAGGGTTAAGGTTAGGGTTAGGGTTAGATTTAGGGTTAGGATTAGGGTTAGGGTAAGTGTAAGGGTTAGGTTTAGGATTAGGGTTAGGGTTAGGGTAAGGGTTAGGGTAGGGTTAGGGTTAAGGTTAGGGTTAGGTTTAGTTTTAGGGTTAGGGTTAGGTTAAGGGTAAGGGTTAGGGTTAGGATTAGGGTTAGGGTATGGTAAGGGTTAGGGTTAGGTTTAGGGTTAGGGTTAGGGTAAGGGTAAGGGTTATGGTTAGGGTTAGGGTTAGGTTTAGTGTTGGGGTTAAGGTTAGGATTAGGGTATGTGTTAGGGTTAAGGTTAGGGTTAGGTTTAGGGTTAGGTTTAGGGTTACGGTTAGGGTAGGCTTAGGGTTAGGGTTAGTGTTATGGTTAGCGTTAGGGTAAGGGTAAGGGTTAGGGTTAGGTTTAGTGTTAAGGTAAGGGTAAGGGTTATGGTTAGGGTTAGGATAAGGGTTAGGGTTAGGATTAGGGTTAAAGTTAGGTTAAGGGTAAGTTTTAGGGTAGTGTTATGGTTATGGTTAGGGTAAGGGTTAGGGTTAGGGTTAGAGTTAGGTTTAGGGTTGGGGTTAAGGTTAGGGTTAGGGTTAGGGTAAGGGTTAGGGTTAGGTTTAGCGTTAGGGTAAGGGTAAGGGTTTGGGTTAAGGTTAAGGTTAGGTTTAGGATTAGGGTTAGGGTTAGGTTTAGTGTTTTGGTTAAGGTTAGGGTTAGGGTAAGGGTTAGGGTTAGGGTTAGGTTTAGTGTTGGGGTTAGGGTTAGAGTAAGGGTTACGGTTAGGGTTAGGGTTAGGGTAAGGGTAAGGGTTAGGGTTAGGGTTACGTTTAGGTTTAAAGTTAGGTTTAGGGTTAGGGTAAGGGTAAGGGTTAGGGTTAGGGGTAGGGTTAGGGTAAGGATTAGTGTTAGGGTTATGGTTAGGCTAATTGTTAGTGGTAGGGTAAGGGTTAGGGTTAGGGTTAGGGTAAGTTTTAGGATTAGGTTTAGGGAAGGGTTAGGGTTAGGTTTAGTTTTAGGGTTATGTTTAGGTTAACGGTAAGGGTTAGGGTTAAGGTTAGGTTTAGGGTTAGATTTAGGGTTAGGATTAGGGTTAGGGTAAGTGTAAGGGTTAGGTTTAAGATTAGGGTTAGGGTTAGGTTAAGACTTATGGTAGGGTTAGGGTTAAGGTTAGGGTTAGGTTTTCTTTTAGGTTTAGGGTTAGGGTTAGGTTAAGGGGAAGGGTTAGGGTTAGGATTAGTTTTAGCGTAGGGTAAGGGTTAGGGTTAGGTTTAGGGTTAGGGTAAGGGTAAGGGTTATGGTTAGGGTTAGGGTTAGGTTTAGTGTTGGGGTAAAGGTTAGGATTAGGGTATGTGTTAGTGTTAAGGTTAGGGTTAGGTTTAGGGTTAGGTTTAGGGTTACGGTTAGGGTTAGGCTTAGGGTTAGCGTAAGGGTATGTGTTAGGGTTAGGGTTAGGGTTATGGTTAGCGTTAGGGTAAGGGTAAGGGTTAGGGTTAGGTTTAGTGTTAAGGTAAGGGTAAGGGTTAGGGTTAGGGTTATGGTAAGGGTTAGGTTTAGGGTTAGGGTAAGTGTAGGGTGAGGGCTAGGGTTAGGATAAGGGTTAGGGTTAGGGTTAGGGTTAAAGTTAGGTTAAGGGTAAGTTTTAGGGTAGGGTTATGGTTAGGGTTAGGGTAAGGGTTAGGGTTAGGGTTAGAGTTAGGTTTAGGGTTGGGGTTAAGGTTAGGGTTAGGGTTAGGGTAAGGGTTAGGGTTAGGGTTAGGTTTATTGTTAGGGTAAGGGTAAGGGTTAGGGTTAAGGTTAAGGTTAGGTTTAGGGTTAGGGTTAGGGTTAGGGTTAGTGTTGTGGTTAAGGTTAGGGTTAGGGTAAGGGTTAGGGTTAGGGTTAGGTTTAGTGTTGGGGTTAGGGTTAGATTAAGGGTTACGGTTAGGGTTAGGGTTAGGGTAAGGGTAAGGGTTAGGGTTAGGGTTAGGGTTACGTTTAGGGTTAAAGTTAGGTTTAGGGTTAGGGTAAGGGTAAGGGTTAGGGTTAGGGGTAGGTTTAGGGTAAGGATTAGTGTTAGGGTTAGGGTTAGGCTAAGTGTTAGGGTTAGGGTTACGGTTAGATTTAGGTTTAGGTTTAGGGTTACGGTTAGGGTTAGGGTTATGGTTAGGGTAAGGGTATGTGTTAGGGTTAGGTTTAGGGTTAGGGTTAGCGTTAGAGTAAGGGTAAGAATTAGGGTTAGGTTTAGTGTTAAGGTAAGGGTAAGGGTTAGGTTTAGGGTTAGGGTTAGGTAAGGGTTAGCGTTAGGGTTAGGGGTAGGCTAAGGGTTAGGGTAAGGGTTAGGGTTAGGGTTAGGGTAAGTGTTAGGGTTAGGGTTAGGGTTAGGATAAGGGTAAGGGTTAGTTTTAGGGTTAGGGTTAGGGTTAGGATAAGGGTTAGGGTTAGGGTTAGGGTTCAAGTTAGGTTAAGAATAAGTTTTAGGGTAGGGTTAGGGTTAGGGTTAGGGTAAGTGTTAGGGTTAGGGTTAGGGTTAGGGTTAGGTTTAGGATAAGGGTAAGGGTTAGTGTTAGGATTAAGGTTAGTGTTAGGATAAGGGTTAGGGTTAGGGTTAGGTTTAAATTTAGGTTAAGAATAAGTTTTATGGTAGGGTTAGGATAAGGGTTAGGGTAAGGGTTAGGGTAAGGGTTAGGGTTAGGGTGAGAGTTAGGTTTAGGGTTGGGGTTAAGGTTAGGGTTAGGGTTAGGGTAAGGGTTAGGGTTAGTGTTGGGGTTAAGGTTAGGGTTAGGGTTAGGGTAAGGGTTAGGATTAGGTTTAGCGTTAGGGTAAGGGTAAGGGTTAGGGTTAAGGTTAAGGTTATGTTTAGGGTTAGGGTTAGAGTAAGGGTAAGGGTTAGGGTTCGGGTTAGTGTGGGGGTTAAGGTTAGGGATGGGGTAAGGGTTAGGGTTAGAGTTAGGTTTAGTGTTGGGGTTAGGGTTAGGGTAAGGGTTACGGTTAGGGTTACAATTAGGGTAAGAGTAAGGGTTTGGGTTACGGTTAGGGTTAGGGGTTAGGGTTAGTGTTAGGTTTAGTGATAGGGTTAGGTTAAGGATAAGAGTTAGGGTTGGGGACAGGGTTAGGGTTCGGGTTAGGTTTAAGGTAGGGTTAGGGTAAGGGTTAGGGTTAGGGTTATGTTTATGGTTAATGTTAGGCTTAGAGTTAGGGTAAGGGTAAGGGTTAGGGTTAGGGTAGGGGTTAGGGTAGGGTTAGGATTATGGTTAGGGTAAGTGTTAGGGTTAGGGTTAGGGTAAGGGTAAGGGTTAGGGTTAAGGTTAGCGTTATGGTTAGGTTTAGGGTTAGGGTTAGGGTAAGGGTAAGGGTTAGGGTTAGGGTTAAGGTTAGGTTTAGGTTTAGAGTTAGGGTTAGGGTAGGGGTTAGGGTTAGGTTAAGGGTTAGGGTTAGGGTTAGGGTTATGGTTAGGGTTAGAGTTAGGTTTAGGGTTAGGGTAAGGGTAACGTTAGGGTTAGGGGTAGGGTTAGGGTTAGTGTTGGGGTTAAGGTTAGGATTTGGGTATGTGTTAGGGTTAGTGTTAAGGTTAGGGTTAGGTTTAGGTTTAGGTTTAGGGTTACGGTTAGGGTTAGGCTTAGGGTTAGGGTAAGGGTATGTGTTAGGGTTAGGGTTAGGGTTATGGTTAGCGTTAGGGTAAGGGTAAGGGTTAGGGTTAGGTTTAGTGTTAAGGTAAGGGTAAGGGTTAGGGTTAGGGTTAGGGTAAGGGTTAGGGTTAGGGTTAGGGTAAGTGTAGGGTGAGGGTTAGGATTAGGATAAGGGTTAGGGTTAGGGTTAGGGTTAAAGTTAGGTTAAGGGTAAGTTTTAGGTTAGGGTTATGGTTATGATTAGGGTAAGGGTTAGGGTTAGGGTTAGAGTTAGGTTTAGGGTTGGGGTTAGGGTTAGAGTAAGGGTTACGGTTAGGGTTAGGGTTAGGGTAAGGGTAAGGGTTAGGGTTAGGGTTAGGGTTACGGTTAGCGTTAAAGTTAGGTTTAGGGTTAGGGTAAGGTAAGGGTTAGGGTTAGGGGTAGGGTTAGGGTAAGGATTAGTGTTAGGGTTAGGGTTGGGCTAAGTGTTAGTGGTAAGGTAAGGGTTACGGTTAGGGTTAGGGTAAGTTTTAGGGTTAGGGTTAGGGAAGGGTTAGGGTTAGGTTTAGTTTTAGGGTTATGTTTAGGTTAACGGTAAGGGTCAGGGTTAAGGTTAGGGTTAGGGTTAGATTTAGGGTTAGGATTAGGGTTAGGGTAAGTGTAAGGGTTAGGTTTAGGATTAGGGTTAGGGTTAGGGTAAGGGTTAGGGTAGGGTTAGGGTTAAGGTTAGGGTTAGGTTTAGTTTTAGGGTTAGGGTTAGGTTAAGGGTAAGGGTTAGGGTTAGGATTAGGGTTAGGGTATGGTAAGGGTTAGGGTTAGGTTTAGGGTTAGGGTTAGGGTAAGGGTAAGGGTTATGGTTAGGGTTAGGGTTAGGTTTAGTGTTGGGGTTAAGGTTAGGATTAGGGTATGTGTTAGGGTTAAGGTTAGGGTTAGGTTTAGGGTTAGGTTTAGGGTTACGGTTAGGGTAGGCTTAGGGTTAGGGTTAGTGTTATGGTTAGCGTTAGGGTAAGGGTAAGGGTTAGGGTTAGGTTTAGTGTTAAGGTAAGGGTAAGGGTTATGGTTAGGGTTAGGATAAGGGTTAGGGTTAGGATTAGGGTTAAAGTTAGGTTAAGGGTAAGTTTTAGGGTAGTGTTATGGTTATGGTTAGGGTAAGGGTTAGGGTTAGGGTTAGAGTTAGGTTTAGGGTTGGGGTTAAGGTTAGGGTTAGGGTTAGGGTAAGGGTTAGGGTTAGGTTTAGCGTTAGGGTAAGGGTAAGGGTTTGGGTTAAGGTTAAGGTTAGGTTTAGGATTAGGGTTAGGGTTAGGTTTAGTGTTTTGGTTAAGGTTAGGGTTAGGGTAAGGGTTAGGGTTAGGGTTAGGTTTAGTGTTGGGGTTAGGGTTAGAGTAAGGGTTACGGTTAGGGTTAGGGTTAGGGTAAGGGTAAGGGTTAGGGTTAGGGTTACGTTTAGGTTTAAAGTTAGGTTTAGGGTTAGGGTAAGGGTAAGGGTTAGGGTTAGGGGTAGGGTTAGGGTAAGGATTAGTGTTAGGGTTATGGTTAGGCTAATTGTTAGTGGTAGGGTAAGGGTTAGGGTTAGGGTTAGGGTAAGTTTTAGGATTAGGTTTAGGGAAGGGTTAGGGTTAGGTTTAGTTTTAGGGTTATGTTTAGGTTAACGGTAAGGGTTAGGGTTAAGGTTAGGTTTAGGGTTAGATTTAGGGTTAGGATTAGGGTTAGGGTAAGTGTAAGGGTTAGGTTTAAGATTAGGGTTAGGGTTAGGTTAAGACTTATGGTAGGGTTAGGGTTAAGGTTAGGGTTAGGTTTTCTTTTAGGTTTAGGGTTAGGGTTAGGTTAAGGGGAAGGGTTAGGGTTAGGATTAGTTTTAGCGTAGGGTAAGGGTTAGGGTTAGGTTTAGGGTTAGGGTAAGGGTAAGGGTTATGGTTAGGGTTAGGGTTAGGTTTAGTGTTGGGGTAAAGGTTAGGATTAGGGTATGTGTTAGTGTTAAGGTTAGGGTTAGGTTTAGGGTTAGGTTTAGGGTTACGGTTAGGGTTAGGCTTAGGGTTAGCGTAAGGGTATGTGTTAGGGTTAGGGTTAGGGTTATGGTTAGCGTTAGGGTAAGGGTAAGGGTTAGGGTTAGGTTTAGTGTTAAGGTAAGGGTAAGGGTTAGGGTTAGGGTTATGGTAAGGGTTAGGTTTAGGGTTAGGGTAAGTGTAGGGTGAGGGCTAGGGTTAGGATAAGGGTTAGGGTTAGGGTTAGGGTTAAAGTTAGGTTAAGGGTAAGTTTTAGGGTAGGGTTATGGTTAGGGTTAGGGTAAGGGTTAGGGTTAGGGTTAGAGTTAGGTTTAGGGTTGGGGTTAAGGTTAGGGTTAGGGTTAGGGTAAGGGTTAGGGTTAGGGTTAGGTTTATTGTTAGGGTAAGGGTAAGGGTTAGGGTTAAGGTTAAGGTTAGGTTTAGGGTTAGGGTTAGGGTTAGGTTTAGTGTTGTGGTTAAGGTTAGGGTTAGGGTAAGGGTTAGGGTTAGGGTTAGGTTTAGTGTTGGGGTTAGGGTTAGATTAAGGGTTACGGTTAGGGTTAGGGTTAGGGTAAGGGTAAGGGTTAGGGTTAGGGTTAGGGTTACGTTTAGGGTTAAAGTTAGGTTTAGGGTTAGGGTAAGGGTAAGGGTTAGGGTTAGGGGTAGGTTTAGGGTAAGGATTAGTGTTAGGGTTAGGGTTAGGCTAAGTGTTAGTGGTAGGGTAAGGGTTACGGTTATGGTTAGAGTAAGTTTTAGGGTTAGGGTTAGGGAAGGGTCAGGGTTAGGTGTAGTTTTAGGGTTATGTTTTGGTTAACGGTAAGGGTCAGGGTTAAGGTTAGGGTTAGGGTTAGATTTAGGGTTAGGATTAGGGTTAGGGTAAGTGTAAGGGTTAGGTTTAAGATTAGGGTTAGGGTAGGGTAAGGGTTAGGGTTAGGGTTAGGGTTATGTTTAGTTTTAGGTTTAGGGTTAGGGTTAGGTTAAGGGTTAGGGTTAGGGTTAGGATTAGGGTTAGGGTAGGGTAAGGGTTAGGGTTAGGTTTAGGGTTAGGGTTAGGTTTAGGGTTAGGGTTAGGGTAAGGGTAAGTGTTTTGGTTAGGGTTAGGGTTAGGTTTAGTGTTGGGGTTAAGGTTAGGGTTAGGGTAAGTGTTAGTGTTAGGGTTAGGGTTAGGTTTAGCGTTAGGTTTAGGCTTACGGTTAGGGTTAGGGTTAGGGTTAGGGTAAGGGTATGTGTTAGGGTTAGGTTTAGGGTTAGAGTTAGGGTAAGAGTATGGGTTAGGGTTAGGTTTAGTGTTAAGGTAAGGGTAAGGGTTAGGGTTAGGGTTAGTTAAGGGTTAGGGTTAGGGTTAGGGTTAGAGTAAGGTTTATGGTTAGGGTTAGGGTAAGTGTTAGGGTTAGTGTTAGGGTTAGGATAAGGGTTAGGGTTAGGTTTACGGTTAAAGTTAGGTTAAGGGTAAGTTTTAGGGTAGGGTTAGGGTTAGGGTTAGGGTTAGGGTAAGGTTTAGGGTTAGGGTTAGGGTTAGGTTTAGGGTTGGGGTTAAGGTTAGCGTTAGGGTTAGGGTAAGGGTTAGGGTTAGGTTAGCTTTAGGGTAAGGGTAAGGGTTAGGGTTAGGGTTAGGATTAGGTTTAGTGTTGGGGTTAAGGTTAGGGTTAGGGTAAGGGTTAGGGTTAGGGTTAGGTTTAGTGTTGGGGTTAGGGTTAGGGTAAGGGTTATGGTTAGGGTTAGGTTTATTGTAAGGATAAGGGTTACGGTTAGGTTTAGGGTTATGGTTAGGGTTAAGGGTTAGGGTTAGTGTTAGGTTTAGGTTTAGGGTTAGGGTAAGGATAAGATTTAGGGTTAGGTATAGGGTTACAGTTCGGGTTAGGTTTAGGGTTTGGGTTAGTGTAAGGGTTTTGGTTAGGATTATGATTATGGTTAAGGTTAGGCTTAGGGTTAGGCTTAGGTTTAGGGTTAGGGTAAGTGTTAGGGTTAGGGTTTGGGTTAGGGTAAGGATTAGCGTTAGGGTTAAGGTTAGAATTAGGGTTAGGGTTATGGTTATGGTAAGGGTAAGGATTAAGTTTAGGTTTAGCGTTAGGGTAAGGGTAAGGGTTAGGTTTAAGGTTAGGGTTAGGTTTAGTGTTAGGGTTAGGGTAAGGATAAGGTTTAGAATTAAGGTTAGGGTAAGGGTTAGGGTTTAGGTTAGGGTTAGGGTAAGGGTAAGGGTTAGGTTTAGGGTTTGGGTAAGGGTTAGGGTTAGGGGTTAGGTTAAGGGTTAGAGTTAGTGTAAAAATTAGGTTTAGGGTTAGGATAAGGGTTAAAGTTAGGGTAAGGGTAAGTGTTAGGAGAGTTAGGGTTAGGGTTAGTGTAAGGGTTAGGGTTAGGGTTAGGGTTAGGTTTGGCGTAGTGGTTAAGGTTAGGGTTAGGATTAGGGAAGGGTAAGGGTTAGGGTTAGGGTTAGGGTTAGAGTAAGTGTTAGGGTTAGGGTTAGGGTTAGGGTTAGGGGAAGGGGAAGGGTTTGGGTTAGGGTTAGGGTTAGAGTTAGGGTTAGGGTTAGGGTAAGGGTAAGGGTTAGGTTTAGGGTTAGAGGTAGGGTTAGGGTTAGGGTAAGGGTTAGGGTTAGGGGTTAGGGTTAGTGTTAGGGTTTGGTTAAGGGTTAGCTTTAGGGTTAGGGTTAGGTTTAGGATAAGGTTGACGGTTAGGGTTAGGTTAAAGGTAGGTGTTAGGGTTAGGGTTAGGGTTAGGGTTAGGGTAAGGGTTAGGGTTAGTGATAGGTTTAGGGTTGGGGTTAAGGTTATGGTTAGGATTAGATTAAGGGTAAGGGTTAGGCTTAGGGTTAGGGTAAGTGTTAGGGATAGGGTTAGGGTTAGGGTAAGGGTAAGGGTTAGGGTTAGGGTTAGGGTTAGGTGTTAGGGTTAGGGTTAGGGTTAGGTTTAGGTTTAGGGTTAGGGTTAGGGTAAGGGTAAAGGTTAGTGTTAGGGTTAGGGTTAGAGGTAGTTTTAGGGTTAGGTTTAGGGTAAGGTAAGTCTAAGGGTTAGGGTTAGCGTTAGGGTTAAGGTTAGGGTTAGGGTTAGGTTTAGTGTTAGGTTTAGGGTAAGGGTAAGGGTTAGGGTTAGGGTTAGGGTTAGGGAAAAGTAAGGGTTAGGGTTAGGTTTAGGTTTAGGGCAAGGATTAGTTTTAGGTTTAGGGTTAGGGTAAGGTTTAGGGTTATGGTTAGTGTTAGCATTACTGTTAGGGTATGGTAAGTGTTACGGTTAGGGGTAGGGTTAGGGTAAGGGTAAGGGTTAGGGTTAGGGTTATGGTTAGTTGTTAGGGTTACGGTTAGGGTTAGGGTTAGGTTTAATGTTAGGGTTAGGGTAAGGGTAAGTTTAAGGGTTAGGGTTAGGGTTAGGGGTAAAATTAGGGTTAGGGTTAGGGTGAAGTTTAAAGCTAGGGTTAGGGTAAGGGTAAGGGTTAGGGTTAGGGTTAGGGTTAGGGGTAAAGTTAGGGTTAGGGTTAGGTTTATGGTAACGGTTAGGGTTAGGGTTAGGGTTAGGGTTGGGGTTAAGATTACGGTTAGGGTTAGGTAAGGGTAAGGTTTAGGGTTAGGGTTAGGATAAGTGTTATGGTTAGGGTTAGGGTTAGGGTTAGGGTTAGGTTTATAGTAAGGGTAAGGGTTAGGGTTAAGGTGAGGGTTAGGGTTAGTGTTAGGGTCAGGTTTAGAGTAAGGGTAAAGGTTAGGGTTAGGTTTAGGGTTAGGGTAAGAGTAAGGGTTTGGTTTAGAGTTAGGGTTAGCTTTAGTGTTAGGGTTAGTGTAAGGATAAGGGTTAGAGTTAAGGTTAGGGTTAGGGTTAGGGTTAAGGTTAGGGTGAGGGTAAAGGTAAGGGTGAGGGTTAGGTTTATGGTTAGGTTTATGGTAAGGGTAAGTGTTAGTGTTAGGGTTAGGGTTAGGTTTAGGTTTAGGGTTAGGGTTAGGGTTAGGGTAATGGTAAGGGTTAGGGTTAAGGTTAGGGTTAGGGTTAGGTTTAGGGTTATTGTTAGGTTTAGGGTAAGGTTAAGGGTTAGGGTTAGGATTAGGGTTAGGATTAAGGTTAGGGTTAGGGTTAGGTTATGTGTTACTGTTAGGGTTAGGGTTAGAGTTAGCGTTAGGGTAAGGGTAAGGGTTAGGTTTATTGTTAGTGTTAACGTAAGGTTAAGGGTTAGGGTTAGGGTTAGGGTTAGGTAAGGGTTAGGGTTAGGGTTAGGGTAAGGTTTAGGATAAGAGTTAGGGTTAGGGTTGGGGTTAAAGTTAGGTTAAGGGTAAGTTTTAGGGTAGGGTTAGGGTTAGGGTTAGGGTAAGGGTTAGATTTAGTGTTGAGGTTAATTTTAGGGTTAGGGTTAGGGTAAGGGTTAGGGTTAGGTTTAACATTAGGGTAAGGGTAAGGGTTAGGGTTAAGGTTAAGGTTAGGTTTAGGGTTAGGTTTAGGGTAAGGGTTAGGGTTAGGTTTAGCATTAGGGTAAGGGTAAGGGTTAGGGTTAAGGTTAAGGTTAGGTTTAGGGTGAGGTTTAGGGTAAGGGTTAGGGTTAGGGTTAGGGTAGGGTTCGGGTTAGGGTTAGGGTTAAGTTTTCGGTTAGGGTTAGGTAAGGGTAAGGTTTAGGGTTAGGGTTAGGGTTAGGATAAGTGTTAGGTTTAGGGTTAGGGTTAGGGTTAGAGTTAGGGTAAGGGTAAGGGTTAGGGTTAAGGTGAGGGTTAAGGTTAGTGTTAGGGTCAGGGTTAGGTTAAGGGTAAGTGTTAGGGTTAGGTTTAGGGTTAGGGTAAGAGTACGGGTTTGGTTTAGGTTTAGGGTTAGGTTTAGGGTTACGGTTAGGGTAAGGATAAGGGTTAGAGTTAAGGTTAGGGTTAGAGTTAGGGTTAGGGTTAAGGTTAGGGTGAGGGTAAAGGTAAGGGTTAGGGTTAGGTTTATGGTTAGGTTTAGGGTAAGGGCAAGTGTTAGTGTTAGGTTTAGGGTTATGTTTTGCCGGGGCCAACCGGCAGCAAACCAGGGTTCGCAGATTGGGGTTCCTGAAATAGGGGACAAGGCCTAGGAAGAAAAAGAAGAGAGACAGACACACCGGGTCCGGGATGTCCGCAGTCCAGGCAAAGACTCCTGAGACTGCCGCGTTTATTTTCCACTCCCCCTTCTTCCCTCCTCTTCTCCCAGGGAACCGCCAGTTGTTTCATTCATATGGTAATTCTCAGGTCATTTACATAGAATAGGGCCAGAAAGCAATAAGACTATATAGCCATCGTCTGATGCAAGTCAAGGTACAGTTTGATTCCACTCTGGCTCCCAACATGTCCCCCGTTTTTAATTTTAAAAGAAACACAAGTGCAATTTTTACTCTTTTCTATACCCCTAATTTATCCTGTCACATTTTCCAAAAATGACTTTGGTCCCTTGGTCCAACGGGGATTTGATGGGCGGAGATTCAACTTCCGTGACTTCTTCAAGCTGACTCAGGGGCGCCGTCTCCACGCTTGACCAGGGACCTTAAGAAGCCCAGCCTGTTTTATCAAGGGGTTGCAAGGACTAGACACCAGGAACAACAATCTACTCCAAACTAGAAATCATACTTGACATTCAACAACTGCACAAACCATCCTTGGCCACAACAGCGCAGCCTACCTAGCACACATTTGCAAAGGCTTTTTCTTGATTGTCTGGGGAACTAAATTTCTGCAACCTTAACAATGCTTCAGTTGTCAGATCTAAACAGATTAATAGAGACACAAGCCTCAGATCCACAAACTTTTCCTGAATTTATGGCTGGTGTCAAAAATAAAAAATAAAAATTTTACTCAATTAGGACTTTAAACTACCCGCTATCACAGAAGATTGACAAGTTCCTGCCCAGTTATGAAAGGCACGGGCATTAGTAAGGCATGCTTACAAACTAATCTATGACCTCCCGGCTCTGATTAATTTGATTGGCCAAGCACAAGTGACTAAGATCTGACACCATCTCTGCCATCCAAGCAGAGGCTTTCGTGTCCCAGTAGTGTCTCTACACACAGGGATAAACATGCCATTGGCATTTCACTTTGTTGGTTGCTGTACTTGAACTCGGGGCCTGGGTACTGTCTCTCAGCTCTCCAGCTCAAGGCTAGCACCCTACCACTATGAGTCCCGAGCTTGGTGCTTGAGTGCTTCCCCCCAGCTTTTCAGCTCAGAGCTAGCACTCTGCCACTTCAAGCTCCAAAACAACTCTGTCCTAGCATCCTGCTGGCAGATTAGACACCATAGTCTCACAGGGACTTTGCTTTGCCCGGGCAGGCTCAAAGCTGTGGCTTTCAGATCAATGAGTCCTACAAAAGGCCACGTTACTCCCAATTAAAGCAACAAGGTGGTCAACACAGAAATAGTCTCTAAGCATGAGCTTACCTAGAACCTGGTAAAAGCCAAAGTTACATCTGAATAAGGATTGCTGTCCTTCTCCATGGGCTAGCTGGAAGTTGCTATAAGGTAACTTACAAGAGCAAGCTGAAATAGCAATTTTGCAATTACTTTGGTAGTCCTAATTTTCCTTTTTTCTCTTTCTTTAAACATTTAAGACAACTTCACTTTCAAATATTGTTTAGAAACCCATTTCCAATGTTCTTAATAACTTTTACTGATACTGGCTTAAACAATTAACACCTTAGCCTTTATTTGCAATTGAAAAACCTTTAAGGGCACAAAGAACTCCTTCTGCCTTCAGGCCCCCTAAGGCTCAAGGCACTCCTCTTGCCTTTTAGAAAAAGGGGCTCTTTTGCAGTTTAGATTACTGTCTAGAACTCCAACAACAGTTTAAACTCAAATAACAGTTTTTCCCTAATTCAAGAACTATAGACATCAGTGCACCAAAAGTCTAAGTCTGGACTTAGTTTCCTCTCCTTTTTTAAAATACACCCAATAGCATGGAGATAAACCTTTAAACATTCCTTTAAAATACTAATCACATTATCCACATTTTACCATCAGATTTCTAGTGTCAGTTTGCAAAAAAGGACAGGCAAAATTTCTGACGTTAATGAACAATTTTACATTCAAATTTCTAATACATGTTTCCAAACTTTAACTTAAAGTAATAAATCCTAAATTCCCTAACACCTCTGTGCTGAACAGGATACAATGTTTACAATGTAAACAGCTGTATGTATTGCAATACCAGATTTTTTAAAATGCAGATTTCAGGATCTTTAGAAAAATACTTTTTACCAGTTTTTCTTTAAAACAATGCAATAATACTTTTAAGACATAGGAAACATTCAAGCATAATAATTTTCTTGAAGTTTAGACTTAGATTTACCCAATTGCCTTTGTTTCAAATGAGTTCAACCATTGTTTTATACAGCATGCTGACAATTTAACCTTGAACATGGTCACTCACTCATTCACACACATTCATACTCAAAGATCATAAAGTGCGCAAAATTAATATTGGCCGTTCATTTTCCGGAAGTTTGTGTCAAGAGAGTTTTGCCAATTTTACTCTTACAGGTGAGAACCAGGTTCAAAACAAAACTTTTTGCAAGGCAACTTAGCTGGAATTTATTTTTCCAGGGCTTGTCACAACTGCAGACATGGGGGAGCGGCCATGCTAGGCCCAGAAATGTTCAAATAAATAACAAGGATGTGTGCTTGAGTACACACAGAAAAACCATAAGGATCCATACTTAGAAATGGTACCAATTTTAAAGACAAAACTGGACAAGAAAAAATATGTAACACGAACAAGACAGAGAAACGGAGACTTTTAAATAATCAGACATTGACATATAACAAGAAAATTGGACTCGATCAGATACACTTAACACAAAAAACATGAGCTCAAATGAATGTTTTCACCAAACAGTTATTTTTAGATTTAGACATGTCTTGCTGGTGGGACTCTCAGGTATGCCTTGTTATCGACAAGAAACTCAGAAGGGGAGGGGGGGTCAAGGCGTCCCTTGACCACCCAGGCCTCTGTTTTAGGCCCACAGTGCACCTTTTCAAACAAACAAACAAAAATAAAATAAAATAAAATAAAACAAAATAAAACGCAGACATACAAGGGGGTCGGCCGACTTCTACTTACCTCTGGAGGCCTTTGCTTTTCACCTGGGCATCTTTTACAAAAAAGGTTATTAAGAAGAGGGCTGGTAAAGACAAAATAATGTCACATATTAAATTGTGTAGAGTCAATAAATATGTTAAAAGGTCCCTACATAATAGTAAAAGGAGGAGAAACACAGCTCATATGAATGTGTGGAACAAGTGGATCAGTAGCAGTCCCGATTGACATGCACAAATAACTCAGGTCCTTCCCACGTCGCAGGATGCACCACTGGAGGGTTGGGGGTGTAGGCACAGTGAGTCGCTGCTTGGATGGCCACTGTCACTCTCCACGATCCGAACGCAGCGTTCAGGCAGCCAGCAGGAGTCATTTTCTCCTTGTGAAAAAACACATACATGCCCTCGATCCCAGGTTAGAACAGGATCGGGTCCATGCCAAGCACCAGTTAGGGGATCCTTCCATTTTACTAAGGCAAAAGGACGCTGCGCTCTTTTTTCCCAGAATCGCTGAGCAGCAGATAAATTATTTGAATCCAAATTCAAAAAATTTAAAACAAA
Organism: Megascapheus bottae; assembly: GCF_031878675.1. Classification (NCBI taxonomy): domain Eukaryota; kingdom Metazoa; phylum Chordata; class Mammalia; order Rodentia; family Geomyidae; genus Megascapheus; species Megascapheus bottae. Next base: position 89,557 of record NW_028327645.1, on the reverse strand, counting down.
TAAAGCATGATTAAGTATATTCACAGGGGTAGCGGGATATGACTCTCCTTTCTGTATTTTAGCAATTTGATGTTTTAATAATCCATTAGCTCTCTCCACGATGCCTTGAACTTGAGGATTGTAAGGAATGCCTGTAATATGAGTGATATTGTAGGAATGGCAGAAGGATTGAAATGCTCGGCTTGCATAGCCAGGGCCATTATCTGTTTTTATTTGCGAGGGAATCCCCATCTCAGCAAAGCATCGAATGCAGTGAGAGATACAATGTTTAGTGGCTTCCCCAGCAAGGGGGGTGGCCAAGATAAAATTAGAATAAGTATCTACAGTAACATGAACATATTTTAATCAGCCAAATGATGGAACATGTGTGACATCCATCTGCCAAATGTGATTAGAAAGCAGTCCTCGTGGATTTATGCCTAAATGGGGGGCTGGTGAAAAAGGGACACAGTTGGAGCAAGTCTTAACTATTTGTCGTGCTGCTTCTCTAGATAATTTAAACTGTCGGCGCAAGGCTCGACTGTTTTGATGATGGATGGCATGTGACTGCTTAGCAAGTTCAACCTGAGTTAAGTAAACTCTGGTGGCGGAGTCAGTAACTGCATTGCCCTCACTTAAAGGGCCAGGAAGATTAGTGTGAGCTCGAACAAAGCCAAAAAAACAGGGGTGGTTGCGAGAACAAAGCAAAGTTTGTACTTGGCGAAATTGGGTCTGAATATTGGAGTTAGTAGTTCCAATAAAGGGAACAGTTTCTATGACTTGAAGAGCACGAATTACATATTGACTGTCTGAGTATAAGTTAAAGGGCTCGTCTTGTAACAGGACGAGTGCTTGTAAAACAGCCTCTAATTCCACCTCTTGGGTGGAGGAAAAACCCGTAACCCAAGATTGAGTTTTCCCATTAATGGTCAAAGCAGCCTTTCCATTAGAGGATCCATCTGTAAATACCAAAGCAGCAGAAGATAAAGGCGAGGCCTGTACTATGGAAGGAAATAGAAACGTATGACACGCAGCAAATTGGAGAAGTTTGTTAGACGGGTAGTGATGCAAAATTTTCCCCGTATAATTGGCCCAAGCAATGGCCCAAGAATCGCAATGGGCGAATAGCCAATCTTGTGGTTGTAGATTATATGGGACACAGATAAAATGAGGTTCCTGACCTAAATATTTACGGGAATCCACTCGGCACATATGTATCAGATTAGCTACCAATTCGTAGTAGGGGGTCAGCACTTTGCCGGGTGTTGATGGTAGATAAAGCCATAAAAGTGGGCCATCCTGCCACAATACAGCAGTTGGGGAGTGAGAAGTAGCTAAAATATAAACTCCCCATGGTTTAGAATAGTCACAATAGGTCACTTGTTGCTGGGAAATTGCCTTTTCTACAATTTGGATGGCCCTCCTGCCGTCAGGATTTAATTCGCGCAAGAATGTAGGGTTGGTATCTCCTTTTAAGAGATCAAAAAGGGGTTTTAACTCTCCTGTGGAGAGCTTTAGATAAGGCCGAAGCCAATTTATATCTCCTAAGAATTGCTGAAAATCATGAAGAGTTCTTAAGTGTGAAGTTTTTAATTGTATTTTTTGGCTTTTAAAATAGTGTGGGCCTAATATATGGCCTAGATATGTAAAACGGGGGTGTTCCTGAACCTTTTCAGCTGCTATTATAAGGCCAAAGAGGCTCAGATCTTGCTTTAGTTGTCCAAAGGCTTGTCGTACGACGATAGGGTCAGAACAAGCCAACAAGATGTCATCCATATAATGAACAATATAAACAGAAGAAAATTTTTCACGAGTGGAAGAAATGGCTCTAGCTACAAAACTTTGACATAAAGTTGGGCTATTTGCCATGCCCTGTGGGAGCACAAGCCAGTGATATCGCTTCATGGGTTCTTTAAAATTAACAGAGGGGACGCTGAAGGCAAAGCGCTTACAGTCTTGAGGCGCCAGGGGTATAGTATAGAAACAATCCTTCAAATCTATAATAATCTTATAAGTATCCTTTGGGATTGCCATGGGTGAAGGCAAGCCAGGCTGTAGGGCCCCCATCAGTTCCATTGTCGCGTTAACCTTTCTCAAATCCTGTAACAGCCTCCATTTACCTGACTTTTTCTTTATAACAAAAATTGGAGAATTCCATGGAGAGTTAGAAGGGGCCACATGTCCCAAGTCCAGCTGTTCCTGTACCAGCTGCTGAACTGCAATGATCTTTTCTAGAGAAAGAGGCCACTGTTCAACCCATACCGGTTGTTCAGAGAGCCAATTTATGGGATCAGCATGAGGGGGAGGGCAAACGACAGCTCCCGTCAAGGGATACCCTAATCCTTGTCTCGTAGGGTGAGACTGGGGTTGGAGTGGCTCTAGCTCGCCCTGTGCTGCTCGGCCTAGTCCCCTAAAGGGGAGGAGGCCTTGATCAAGTAACTGCTTAGTGACCGCAGCACTAGGACTAAACATATACACTCCCATTTTTTCCATGATATCACGACCCCATAAATTAATTGGCAGATGATCCAAGACAAATGGCTGAAAATGACCAGAGTGCCCTTCCTCATCTCTCCAGACAAGAATCGCACTGCACTGCTGTGGGTCAGTTGCTTGCCCAACCCCCTGTAGGGAAGTCATAGAGGTTGTCAGGGACCATTGGGCTGGCCAATGTTTTTTTAGATATCACAGACACATCTGCTCCAGTGTCTAATATTCCTTTAAAGGGCTTTTCTTGTATAAATATAGTCATCTCAGGCCTCTCTTGTTTTATGCTTTGTACCCAATAGATATCAGAAGATCTAAATCCTCTCTGTCCACATGGGGAATTAGCAGTCTCCCCGGGAGGTAAAGGCACAAGTATTAATTGTGCTAATTTTTGACCGGCTGGGGGGGGGATCGATACCACGTGTTTCGGGGCAGAGGCCATAACTTTGATTTCTCCAGTAAAATCCTGGTCAATTTTGCCAGGTGTAATCTGTATCCCTTTAAGGGCTGAGCTACTTCGCCCTAACAGCAATCCAGCCACTCCCGGGGGAAGGGGGCCGAAGACCCCCGTGGGGAGAGCTTGTGTCCCCATCTCTGGGGTCAATTTGAGCAGGTGGAGGAACAGAGGTCCAATCCTGCACTTCCTGGGGTGGCAAGGAGTAGGCCGGAGACTGATCTTCGGGGGTTGTTAGAAGATGCACTTGTGGCCGAGAAGAGGGAGGGACTGCCCCATGGTTTTGCGGGGCCAGGGGCTGGCCCCTTCTCCAGTTTCCCAAATACGGGCGGCCATTGCGATTTGTTGCTGACTTGCAATCTTTAGCCCAGTTCTTCCCTTTACCACAGCGTGGACATGTGCCAGGTGATTTTTCTCTCTTTTGCCTGGCCTGGCGTGGGCATTGCGTCCTCCAATGTCCTATTTGTCCACAAGAAAAGCAACGCCCTGGGGGTCTAGCATCCCGAGAATGCCGCTGACCTCTATATTTTAGAGACTCACTAACAGTCTTTCCTTGAGGAGCGGCGGCTAAAGTAAGGCCTTGTACATGGGAGGGTCCAATATCAGCACACAGTGAAATAAAGTCCGTGATTCCTCCCTTATTCCTATGGGGTCTGATAGCCGCCTGACAGGCGGCGTTGGCATTTTCATAGGCTATGTGTCAACTCTTCCTTGCATTCTCATCTTGTACTAGGCAGTCTGCAGTCTCCATTAATCGAGACAAAAATTCTAGATAAGGTTCATTCGGTCCCTGTTTAACTTCTACTAGATTTTTTGTACGATTGGAATTGCGTAACTTTTTCCAAGCCTCTCTCGCCGCAGCATTTATTTGTAAATAGGCCTCCTTTGCATAACCCAATTGATCTTCGGTGTTTTTATAGGTTCCCTCTCCTAACAACTGATCAACAGTGTAAGGCAGGTTCTTAGACCTATTTGTTTCAATTTTAGCCCGACACTGTGCAGTGAACTCTGTCTCCCATAATAAGTACTCTCCTGCACTAAGGCATGCTGTGGCAAGCCGCTTCCAGTCATTTGGGCATGCAATACCAGCACACGCGGCCTCCAATATTACTTGAGTAAAAGGGGCAGTTGGCCCATATTGGGAGCAGGCAATTTTTAAATCCTGTAATAGTTTAACAGGAACAGGTTGATGGTATACTTGTTCATCATGATCAACTAAACTAGGGAAGCATCGAGGCCCTGAAATACCTTCCCTCTCTCTAGCAGCCTGAGTCAGGTTTAATTGCGATGCACTGTGCCTGGTTGTAGTGCCTGTTAAAAGGGACTTGTTGCTAGGGCCTTTAGGCTTGCCTAAAGGTTGAGAAAGGGATTGAGGCTGTAAGGCTGCAGCTGGAGGCGGTGGGTGTGAGGGGTAAGGTTTAGAATCAGGCACCATAGTGGCCTGAGGGTCATATTTCTTTCCTACTTCTGGGGGGGCTCTCTGCTCTGTCCCCATTTTCGATAGAAGATGTAGCATTTCTTCTAACTTCTTCTCTATCATAGCCACCCGGCCCTCCAATGACTCATCATAACTTTCCTCCTTGGTATTCAAACCTGAATTCTGATACTCAATATCTACTGGTTGTTGTTCCCTTTTCAAGATCTCACTTAGACTCTCTTGGGCTGCGGCATATGGCTCACCCTCAGGTTCTTCAGAAGGGTCCTTTAACTCATAAAGTTCCCTTAATTCAAGATTAAGTTCAGCATTTTCATGTAGAGGATCTATGTATTCACTTACTAAATTCCATACAGTAGTAGCCTCTACTGGGGTCTTTTCGGGGCCATATACATCATAATAATCTTGAATTCTTTTTCCTATCCACTGCCAGGCTTTTTGGAATTCCTCCTCTATAGACCTCGGGTATGCCTCCTCGAGAAACTGTAGGAAGCTCTGAAGCACCCCTTTTTCCACCCACGTTCCGTGGGCTTCAAATAGGCCTGTTAAGATCGGTAGAAATAACCCATGGCTATTAGCTTGACCCATAATTTTTACTCCTGACTATACTCTCTTAATAGTCCTACGATGTGTTACTCACCACAGGGAGGGGTCCTTCACCTTCATCCCAGATTTTCAGGGTCCCTGTTCGGGCACCAGATGCCGGGGACAACCGGCAACAAACCAGGGTTTGCAGATTGGGGTTTCTGAAAGAGGCAACAAGGACTAGGAAGAAAAAGAAGAGAGACAGACACACCGGGTCCGGGATGTCCGCAGTCAGGCAAAGACCGCCGAGACTGCCGCGTTTATTTTCCACTCCCCCTTCTTCCCTCCTCTTCTCCCAGGGAACCTCCAGGTGTTATATTCATATGGTAATTCTCAGGTCATTTACATAGAATAGGGATAGAAAGCAATAAGACAATATAGCCATCGTCTGATGCAAGTCAAGGTACAGTTTGATTCCACTCTGGCTCCCAACAAGGTTTAGGTTTAGGGTTAGGGTTAGGGTTAAGGTTAGGGTTAGGGTTAGGTTTAGGGTTAGGGTTAGGTTTAGGGTAAGGTTAAGGGTTAGGGTTAGGATTAGGGTTAGGGTAAAGGCTTGGGTTAGGGTTAGGGTTAGGTTTAGGTTTAGGGTTAGGTTTAGGGTTGGGGTTAAGGTTAGGTTTAGGGTTTGTGTACCGGTAAGGGTTAGGGTTAGGTTTAGGGTTAAGGGTAAGGTTTAGGGTTAGGGTTAGGGTTAGGGTTAGGGTTACGGTTAGGGTTAGGGTTAGGGTTAGGGTAAGGGTATGTGTTAGGGTTAGGGTTAGGGTTAGTGTTAGGGTAAGTGTTAGGGTTACGGTTAGGGTTACGGTTAGGGTAAGTGTTAGGGTTAGGTTTAAGGTTAGGGTTAGGGTTAGGGTTAGGGTTAGCGTTAGGGTAAGTGTAAGGGTTAGGGTTAGGTTTAGGGTTAGAGTAATGGTAAGGGTTATGTTTAGATTTAGGGTTAGGGTTAGGTTTAGGGTTACGGTTAGGGTTAGGATTAGGGTGAGTGTAAGGGTATGTGTTAGTGTTAGAGTTAGGGTTAGAGTTAGCGTTAGGGTAAGGGTAAGGGTTAGGGTTAGGGTTAGTGTTAAGGTAAGGGTAAGGGATAGGGTTAGGGTTAGGGTTAGGTAAGGGTTAGGGTTAGGGTTAGGGTTAGGGTAAGGTTTAGGGTTAGGGTTAGTTTAAGTGTTAGTGTTAGGGTTAGGGTTAGGGTTAGGATAAGAGTTAGGGATAGGGTTAGGGTTAAAGTTAGGTTAAGGGTAAGTTTTAGGGTAGGGTTAGGTTTAGGGTTAGGTTTAGGGTTCGGGTTAAGGTTAGGGTTAGGGTTAGGGTAATGGTTAGGGTTAGGTTTAGCGTTAGGGTAAGGGTTAGGGTTAAGGTTAAGGTTAGGTTTAGGGTTAGGGTTAGGGTTAGGGTAAGGGTAAGGGTAAGGGAAGGTTTAGGTTTAGGGTTAGGGTTAGGTTTAGTGTTGGGGTTAAGGTTAGGGTTAGGGTAAGGGTTAGGGTTAGGGTTAGGTTTAGTGTTGGGGTTAGGGTTAGAGTAAGGGTTATGTTTAGGGTTAGGTTTAGGGTAAGGGTAAGGGTTACGGTAAGGGTTAGGGTTACGGTTAGGGTTAGGGGTTAGGGTTAGTGTTAGGTTTAGGTTTAGGGTTAGCTAAGGATAAGATTTAGGGTTAGGTATAGGGTTAGAGTTCAGGTTAGGTTTTGGGTTTGGGTTAGTGTAAGGGTTTTGGTTAGGGTTATGGTTATGGTTAAGGTTAGGCTTAGGGTTAGGGTTAGGGTTAGGGTAAGTGTTAGGGTTAGGGATAGGGTTAGGGTAAGGGTTAGGGTTACGGTTAGGGTTAAAGTTAGGTTAAGGGTAAGTTTTAGGGTAGGGTTAGGGTTAGGGTTAGGGTAAGGGTTAGATTTAGGGTTGGGGTTAAGTTTAGGGTTAGGGTTAGGGTAAGGGTTAGGGTTAGGGATAGGGTTAGGGTAAGGGTTAGGGTTAGGGTTAGGGTTAAAGTTAGGTTAAGGGTAAGTTTTAGGGTAGGGTTAGGGTTAGGGTTAGGGTAAGGGTTAGATTTAGGGTTGGGGTTAAGTTTAGGGTTAGGGTTAGGGTAAGGGTTAGGGTTAGGTTTAGCATTAGGGTAAGGGTAAGGGTTAGGGTTAGGGTTAGGGTTCGAGTTAGGATTAGGGTTAGGGTTATGGTAAGGGTTAGGGTTAGGGTTAGAGTTAGGGTCAAGTTTACGGTTAGGGTTAGGTAAGGGTAAGGTTTAGGGTTAGGGTTAGGGTTAGGATAAGTGTTAGGGTTAGGGTTAGGGTTAGGGTTAGGGTTAGAGTTAGGGTAAGGGTAAGGGTTAGGGTTAAGGTGAGGGTTAGGGTTAGTGTTAGGGTCAGGGTTTTGGTAAGGGTAAGTGTTAGGGTTAGGTTTAGGGTTAGGGTAAGAGTAAGGGTTTGGTTTAGGTTTAATGTTAGGTTTAGGGTTACGGTTAGGGTAAGGATAAGGGTTAGAGTTAAGGTTTGGGGTAGTGTAAGGGTTTGGGTTAGTGTTAAGGTAAGGTTAAGGGTTAGGGTTAGGTAAGGGTTAGGGTTAGGGTTAGGGTTAGGGTAAGGGTTAGGGTTAGGGTTAGTTTAAGTGTTAGTGTTAGGGTTAGGGTTAGGGTTAGGATAAGAGTTAGGGTTAGGGTTAGGGTTAAAGTTAGGTTAAGGGTAAGTTTTAGGGTAGAGTTAGGGTTAGGGTTAGGTTTAGGGTTCGGGTTAAGGTTAGGGTTAGGGTTAGGGTAATGGTTAGGGTTAGGTTTAGCGTTAGGGTAAGGGTTAGGGTTAAGGTTAAGGTTAGGTTTAGGGTTAGGGTTAGGGTTAGGGTAAGGGTAAGGGTAAGGGAAGGTTTAGGTTTAGGGTTAGGGTTAGGTTTAGTGTTGGGGTTAAGGTTAGGGTTAGGGTAAGGGTTAGGGTTAGGGTTAGGTTTAGTGTTGGGGTTAGGGTTAAAGTAAGGGTTATGTTTAGGGTTAGGCTTAGGGTAAGGGTAAGGGTTCCGGTTAGGGTTAGGGTTACGGTTAGGTTTAGGGGTTAGGGTTAGTGTTAGGTTTAGGTTTAGGGTTAGGGTAAGGATAAGATTTAGGGTTAGGTATAGGGTTACAGTTCAGGTTAGGTTTTGGGTTTGGGTTAGTGTAAGGGTTTTGGTTAGGGTTATGGTTATGGTTAAGGTTAGGCTTAGGGTTAGGGTTAGGGTTAGGGTTAGGGTAAGTGTTAGGGTTAGGGATAGGGTTAGGGTAAGGGTTAGGGTTAGGGTTAGGGTTAAAGTTAGGTTAAGGGTAAGTTTTAGGGTAGGGTTAGGGTTAGGGTTAGGGTAAGGGTTAGATTTAGGGTTGGGGTTAAGTTTAGGGTTAGGGTAAGGGTTAGGGTTAGGTTTAGCATTAGGGTAAGGGTAAGGGTTAGGGTTAAGGTTAATGTTAGGTTTAGGGTTAGGTTTAGGGTAAGGGTTAGGTTTAGGTTTAGCATTAGGGTAAGGGTAAGGGTTAGGGTTAAGGTTAAGGTTAGGTTTAGGGTTAGGTTTAGGGTAAGGGTAAGGGTTAGGGTTAGGGTTCGGGTTAGGATTAGGGTTAGGGTTATTGTAAGGGTTAGGGTTAGGGTTAGGGTTAGGGTTAAGTTTACGGTTAGGGTAAGGTAAGGGTAAGGTTTAGGGTTAGGGTTAGGGTTAGGATAAGTGTTAAGGTTAGGGTTAGGGTTAGGGCTAGGGTTAGGGTTAGGGTTAGAGTTATGGTAAGGGTAAGGGTTAGGGTTAAGGTGAGGGTTAGGGTTAGTGTTAGGGTCGGGGTTAGGGTAAGGGTAAGTGTTAGGGTTAGGTTTAGGGTTACAGTAAGAGTAAGGGTTTGGTTTAGGTTTAGGGTTAGGTTTAGGGTTACGGTTAGGGTAAGGATAAGGGTTAGTGTTAAGGTTAGGGTGAGGGTAAAGCTAATGGTTAGGGTTAGGTTTATGGTTAGGTTTAGGGTAAGGGTAAGTGTTAGTGTTAGATTTAGGGTTAGGTTTAGGTTTAGGGTTAGGGTTAGGATAAGGGTAAGGGTTAGGGTTAAGGTTAGGGTTAGGGTTAAGTTTAGGGTTAGGGTTAGGTTTAGGGTAATGTTTATGGTTAGGGTTAGGGTTAGGTTTAGTGTTGGGGTTAAGGTTAGGGTTAGGGTAAGGGTTAGGGTTAGGGTTAGGTTTAGTGTTGGGCTTAGGGTTAGGGTAAGGGTTATATTTAGGGTTAGGTTTAGGGTAAGTTTAAGGGTTACGGTTAGGGTTAGAGTTACGGTTAGGGTTAGGGGTTAGGATTAGTGTTAGGTTTAGGTTTAGGGTTAGGGTAAGGATAAGATTTAGGGTTAGGTATAGGGTTACAGTTCGGGTTAGGTTTCGGGTTTGGGTTAGTGTAAGGGTTTTGGTTATGGTTATGGTTATGGTTATGGTTAAGGTTAGGCTTAGGGTTAGGGTTAGGGTTAGGGTAAGTGTTAGGGTTAGGGTTAGGGTTAGGGTAAGTGTTAGCGTTAGGGTTTAGGTTAGGATTAGGGTTAGGGTTATGTTTATGGTAAGGGTAAGGATTAGGTTTAGGTTTAGCGTAAGGGTAAGGGTAAGAGTTAGGTTTACGGTTAGGGTTAGGTTTAGGGTTAGGGTTAGGGTAAGGATAAGGTTTAGAATTAAGGTTAGGGTTAGGGTTAGGGTTTAGGTAAGGGTTAGGGTAAGGGTAAGGGTTAGGGTTAGGGTTAGGGTTAGAGTTATGGTTAGGGTTAGAGTAAGGGTAAGGTTTAGGGTTAGGGTTTGGGTAAGGGTTAGGGTTAGGGGATAGTTAAAGGGTTAGAGTTTGTGTTAAAGTTAGGGGTAGGGTTAGGATAAGGGTTAAATTTAGGGTAAGGATAAGTGTTAGGGTAGAGTTAGGGTTAGGGTTAGTGTAAGGGTTAGGGTTAGGGTTAGGGTTAGGTTTGGGGTAGGGGTTAAGGTTATTGTTAGTATTAGGGAAGGGTTAGGGTTAGGGTTAGGGTTAGAGTAAGTGTTAGGGTTAGGGTTAGGGTTAGCGTTAGGGGAAGGGGAAGGGTTTGGGTTAGGGTTAGGATTAGAGTTAGGGTTAGGGTTAGGGTAAGGGTAAGGGTTAGGGTTAGGGTTAGAGTTAGGTTTAGGGTTAGGGTAAGGGTTAGGGTTAGGGATTAGGGTAAAGGTAGGTGTTAGTGTTAGGGTTAGGGTTAGGGTTAGGGTAAGGGTTAGGGTTAGTGATAGGTTTAGCGTTGGGGTTAAGGTTAGGGTTAGGATTAGCTTAAGGGTAAGGGTTAGGCTTAGGGTTAGGGTAAGTGTTAGGGATAGGGTTAGGGTTAGGGTAAGGGTAAGGTTTAGGTTTAGGGTTAGGGTTAGGGTAAGGGTAAAGGTTAGGGTTAGGGTTAGGGTTAGGGTATTGGTAAGTGTTAGGGTTAAGGTTAGGGTTAGGGTTAGGGTAAAGGTAAGGTTTAGGTTTAGGATTAGGGTTAGGGTTAGGTTTAGGTATAGGGTTAGGGTTAGGGTTAGGGTAATGGTAAGTGTTAGGGTTAAGGTTAGGGTTAGGGTTAGGTTTAGGGTTAGTGTTAGGTTTAGGGTAAGGTTAAGTTTTAGGGTTAGGATTAGGGTTTGGGTTAAGGTTAGGGTTAGGGTTAGGATATGTGTTAGTGTTAGGGTTAGGGTTAGAGTTAGCGTTAGGGTAAGGGTAAGGGTTAGGGTTTGGATTAGTGTTAAGGTAAGGTTAAGGGTTAGGGTTAGGTAAGGGTTAGGATTAGGGTTAGGGTCAGGGTAAGAGTTAGGGTTAGGGTTAGTTTAAGTGTTAGTGTTAGGGTTAGGGTTAGAGTTAGTGTTAGGATAAGAATTAGGGTTAGGGTTTGGGTTAAAGTTAGGTTAAGGGTAAGTTTTAGGGTAGGGTTAGGGTTAGGGTAAGGGTAAGGGTTAGGGTTAAGGTTAAGGTTAGGTTTAGGGTTAGGTTTAGGGTAAGGATTATGGTTAGGTTTAGCATTAGGGTAAGGGTAAGGGTTAGGGTTAAGGTTAAGGTTAGGTTTAGGGTTAGGTTTAGGGTAAGGGTAAGGGTTAGGGTTAGGGTTAGGGTTAGGGTTCGGGTTAGGATTAGGGTTAGGGTTATGGTAAGGGTTAGGGTTAGGGTTAGGGTTAGGGTTAAGTTTACGGTTAGGGTTAGGTAAGGGTAAGGTTTAGGGTTAGGATAAGTGTTAGGGTTAGGTTTAGGGTTAGGGTTAGAGTTATGGTAAGGGTAAGGGTTAGGGTTAAGGTGAGGTTTAGGGTTAGTGTTGGGTCAGGGTTAGGGTAAGGGTAAGTGTTAGGGTTAGGTTTAGGGTTAGGGTAAGAGTAAGGGTTTGGTTTAGGTTTAGGGTTAGGTTTAGGGTTACGGTTAGGGTAAGGATAAGGGTTAGAGTTAAGGTTAGGGTTAGTGTTAGGGTTAGGGTTAAGGTTAGTGTGAGGGTAAAGGTAAGGGTTAGGGTTAGGTTTATGGTTAGGTTTAGGGTAAGCGTAAGTGTTAGTGTTAGGTTTAGGGTTAGGTTTAGGTTTAGGGTTAGGGTTAGGGTTAGGGTAAGGGTATGTGTTAGGATTAGGGTTAGGGATAGTGTTAGGGTAAGTGTTAGGGTTACGATAAGGGTTACAGTTAGGGTAAGTGTTAGGGTTAGGTTTAAGGTTAGGGTTAGGGTTAGGGTTAGGGTTAGCGTTAGGGTAAGTGTAAGGGTTAGGGTTAGGTTTAGGGTTAGGTTTAGGGTTACGGTTAGGGTAAGGATTAGGGTTAGTGTAAGGGTATGTGTTAGTGTTAGATTTAGGGTTAGAGTTAGTGTTAGGGTAAGGGTAAGGGTTAGGGTTAGGATTAGTGTTACGTAAGGGTAAGGGTTAGGGTTAGGGTTAGGTTTAGGGTTAGGTAAGGGTTAGGGTTAGGGTTAGGGTTAGGGTAAGGGTTAGGATTAGGGTTAGTTTAAGTGTTATGGTTAGGGTTAGCGTTAGGGTTAGGATAAGATTTAGGATTAGGGTTAGGGTTAAAGTTAGGTTAAGGGTAAGTTTTAGGGTAGGGTTAGGGTTAGGGGTAGGTTTAGGGTTGGGGTTAAGGTTAGGGTTAGGGTTAGGGTAAGGGTTAGGGTTAGGTTTAGCGTAAGGGTAAGGGTTATGGTTAAGGTTAAGGTTAGGTTTAGGGTTAGGGTTAGGGTAAGGGTAAGGGTAAGGTTTAGGTTTAGGGTTAGGGTTAGGTTTAGTGTTGGGGTTAAGATTAGGGTTAGGGTAAGGGTTAGGGTTAGGGGTAGGTTAGGGTTAGGGTAAGGTTTAGGGTTAGGATTAGGATAAGTGTTATGGTTAGGGTTAGGGTTAGTATTAGGGCAAGGGTAAGGGTTAGGGTTAAGGTGAGGGTTAGGGTTAGTGTTAGGGTCAGGGTTAGGGTAAGGGTAAGGGTTAGGTTTAGGTTTAGGGTTAGGGTAAGGATAAGGGTTAGAGTTAAGGTTGGGGTTAGGTTTAGGGTTAGGGTTAAAGTTAGGGTGAGGGTAAAGGTAAGGGTTAGGGTTAGCTTTATGGTTAGGTTTAGCGTAAGGGTAAGTGTTAGTGTTAGGGTTAGGGTTAGGTTTAGGTTTAGTGTTAGGGTTAGGGTAATGGTAAGAGTTATTGTTAAGGTTAGGGTTAGGGTTAGGTTTAGGGTTAGTGTTAGGTTTAGGGTAAGGTTAAGGGTTAGGGTTAGGAGTAGGGTTAGGGTTAAGGTTAGGGTTAGGGTTAGGGTATGTGTTAGTGTTAGGGTTAGGGTTAGAGTTAGCGTTAGGGTTAGGTTTAGGGTTAGGGTAAGAGTAAGGGTTTGGTTTAGGTTTAGGGTTAGGTTTAGGGTTACGGTTAGGGTAAGGATAAGGGTTAGAGTTAAGGTTAGGTTTAGTGTTAGGGTTAGGGTTAAGGTTAGGGTGAGGGTAAAGGTAAGGGTTAGGTTTAGGTTTAGGGTTAGGGTTAGGGTTAGAGTAAGGGTAAGGGTTAGGGTTAAGGTTAGGGTTAGGGTTAGGTTTAGGGTTAGGCTTAGGTTTAGGGTAAGTTTAAGGGTTAGGGTTAGGATTAGGGTTAGGGTTAGGGTAAGGGTAAGGGTTAGGGTTAGGGTTAGGGTTAGGTTTAGGGTTGGGGTTAAGATTAGGTTTAGGGTTAATGTACCGGTAAGGGTTAGGGTTAGGGTTAGGGCTAAGGGTTAGGTTTAGGGTTAGGGTCAAGGTTAGGGTTAGGGTTAGGTTTAGGGTTATGGTTAGGGTTAGGGTTAGGGTTAGGGTTAGGGTAAGGGTATGTGTTAGGGTTAGGGTTAGGGTTAGTGTTAGGGTAAGTGTTAGGGTTACGGTTAGGGTTACGGTTAGGGTAAGTGTTAGGGGTAGGTTTAAGGTTAGGGTTAGGGTTAGGGTTAGCGTTAGGGTAAGTGTAAGGGTTAGGGGTAGGTTTAGGGTTAGAGTAATGGTAAGGGTTATGTTTAGCGTTAGGGTTAGGGTTAGGGTTAGGGTTAGGTTTAGGGTTACGGTTAGGGTTAGGGTTAGGGTTAGTGTAAGGGTATGTGTTAGTGTTAGAGTTGGGGTTAGAGTTAGCGTTAGGGTAAGGGTAAGGGTTAGGGTTAGGGTTAGGGTTAGGTTTAGGGTTACGGTTAGGGTTAGGATTAGGGTTAGTGTAAGGGTATGTGTTAGTGTTAGAGTTGGGGTTAGAGTTAGCGTTAGGGTAAGGGTAATGGTTAGGGTTAGGGTTAGTATTAAGGTAAGGGTAAGGGTTAGGTTTAGGGTTAGGGTTAGGTAAGGGTTAGGGTTAGGGTTAGGGTTAGGGTAAGGGTTAGGGTTAGGGGTAGGATAAGATTTAGGGTTAGGGTTAGGGTTAAAGTTAGGTAAAGGGTAAGTTTTAGGGTAGGGTTAGGGTTAGGGTTAGGTTTAGGGTTGGGGTTAAGGTTAGGGTTAGTGTTAGGGTAAGGGTTAGGGTTAGGTTTAGCGTTAGGGTAAGGGTTAGGGTTAAGGTTAAGGTTAGGTTTAGGGTTAGGGTTAGGGCAATGGTAAGGGTAAGGTTTAGGGTTAGGGTTAGGGTTAGGTTTAGTGTTGGGTTAAGGTTAGGGTTAGGGTTAGGGTTAGGGTTAGGGTTAGGTTTAGCGTTAGGGTAAGGGTTAGGGTTAAGGTTAAGGTTAGGTTTAGGGTTAGGTTTAGGGTAAGGGTAAGGGTTAGGGTTAGGGTTAGGGTTAGGGTTCGGGTTAGGATTAGGGTTAGGGTTATGGTAAGGGTTAGGGTTAGGGTTAGGGTTAGGGTTAAGTTTACGGTTAGGGTTAGGTAAGGGTAAGGTTTAGGGTTAGGATAAGTGTTAGGGTTAGGTTTAGGGTTAGGGTTAGAGTTATGGTAAGGGTAAGGGTTAGGGTTAAGGTGAGGTTTAGGGTTAGTGTTGGGTCAGGGTTAGGGTAAGGGTAAGTGTTAGGGTTAGGTTTAGGGTTAGGGTAAGAGTAAGGGTTTGGTTTAGGTTTAGGGTTAGGTTTAGGGTTACGGTTAGGGTAAGGATAAGGGTTAGAGTTAAGGTTAGGGTTAGTGTTAGGGTTAGGGTTAAGGTTAGTGTGAGGGTAAAGGTAAGGGTTAGGGTTAGGTTTATGGTTAGGTTTAGGGTAAGCGTAAGTGTTAGTGTTAGGTTTAGGGTTAGGTTTAGGTTTAGGGTTAGGGTTAGGGTTAGGGTAAGGGTATGTGTTAGGATTAGGGTTAGGGATAGTGTTAGGGTAAGTGTTAGGGTTACGATAAGGGTTACAGTTAGGGTAAGTGTTAGGGTTAGGTTTAAGGTTAGGGTTAGGGTTAGGGTTAGGGTTAGCGTTAGGGTAAGTGTAAGGGTTAGGGTTAGGTTTAGGGTTAGGTTTAGGGTTACGGTTAGGGTAAGGATTAGGGTTAGTGTAAGGGTATGTGTTAGTGTTAGATTTAGGGTTAGAGTTAGTGTTAGGGTAAGGGTAAGGGTTAGGGTTAGGATTAGTGTTACGTAAGGGTAAGGGTTAGGGTTAGGGTTAGGTTTAGGGTTAGGTAAGGGTTAGGGTTAGGGTTAGGGTTAGGGTAAGGGTTAGGATTAGGGTTAGTTTAAGTGTTATGGTTAGGGTTAGCGTTAGGGTTAGGATAAGATTTAGGATTAGGGTTAGGGTTAAAGTTAGGTTAAGGGTAAGTTTTAGGGTAGGGTTAGGGTTAGGGGTAGGTTTAGGGTTGGGGTTAAGGTTAGGGTTAGGGTTAGGGTAAGGGTTAGGGTTAGGTTTAGCGTAAGGGTAAGGGTTATGGTTAAGGTTAAGGTTAGGTTTAGGGTTAGGGTTAGGGTAAGGGTAAGGGTAAGGTTTAGGTTTAGGGTTAGGGTTAGGTTTAGTGTTGGGGTTAAGATTAGGGTTAGGGTAAGGGTTAGGGTTAGGGGTAGGTTAGGGTTAGGGTAAGGTTTAGGGTTAGGGTTAGGATAAGTGTTATGGTTAGGGTTAGGGTTAGTATTAGGGCAAGGGTAAGGGTTAGGGTTAAGGTGAGGGTTAGGGTTAGTGTTAGGGTCAGGGTTAGGGTAAGGGTAAGGGTTAGGTTTAGGTTTAGGGTTAGGGTAAGGATAAGGGTTAGAGTTAAGGTTGGGGTTAGGTTTAGGGTTAGGGTTAAAGTTAGGGTGAGGGTAAAGGTAAGGGTTAGGGTTAGCTTTATGGTTAGGTTTAGCGTAAGGGTAAGTGTTAGTGTTAGGGTTAGGGTTAGGTTTAGGGTTAGTGTTAGGTTTAGGGTAAGATTAAGGGTTAGGGTTAGGAGTAGGGTTAGGGTTAAGGTTAGGGTTAGGGTTAGGGTATGTGTTAGTGTTAGGGTTAGGGTTAGAGTTAGCGTTAGGGTTAGGTTTAGGGTTAGGGTAAGAGTAAGGGTTTGGTTTAGGTTTAGGGTTAGGTTTAGGGTTACGGTTAGGGTAAGGATAAGGGTTAGAGTTAAGGTTAGGTTTAGTGTTAGGGTTAGGGTTAAGGTTAGGGTGAGGGTAAAGGTAAGGGTTAGGTTTAGGTTTAGGGTTAGGGTTAGGGTTAGAGTAAGGGTAAGGGTTAGGGTTAAGGTTAGGGTTAGGGTTAGGTTTAGGGTTAGGCTTAGGTTTAGGGTAAGTTTAAGGGTTAGGGTTAGGATTAGGGTTAGGGTTAGGGTAAGGGTAAGGGTTAGGGTTAGGGTTAGGGTTAGGTTTAGGGTTGGGGTTAAGATTAGCTTTAGGGTTAATGTACCGGTAAGGGTTAGGGTTAGGGTTAGGGCTAAGGGTTAGGTTTAGGGTTAGGGTCAAGGTTAGGGTTAGGGTTAGGTTTAGGGTTATGGTTAGGGTTAGGGTTAGGGTTAGGGTTAGGGTAAGGGTATGTGTTAGGGTTAGGGTTAGGGTTAGTGTTAGGGTAAGTGTTAGGGTTACGGTTAGGGTTACGGTTAGGGTAAGTGTTAGGGGTAGGTTTAAGGTTAGGGTTAGGGTTAGGGTTAGCGTTAGGGTAAGTGTAAGGGTTAGGGGTAGGTTTAGGGTTAGAGTAATGGTAAGGGTTATGTTTAGCGTTAGGGTTAGGGTTAGGGTTAGGGTTAGGTTTAGGGTTACGGTTAGGGTTAGGGTTAGGGTTAGTGTAAGGGTATGTGTTAGTGTTAGAGTTGGGGTTAGAGTTAGCGTTAGGGTAAGGGTAAGGGTTAGGGTTAGGGTTAGGGTTAGGTTTAGGGTTACGGTTAGGGTTAGGATTAGGGTTAGTGTAAGGGTATGTGTTAGTGTTAGAGTTGGGGTTAGAGTTAGCGTTAGGGTAAGGGTAATGGTTAGGGTTAGGGTTAGTATTAAGGTAAGGGTAAGGGTTAGGGTTAGGGTTAGGGTTAGGTAAGGGTTAGGGTTAGGGTTAGGGTTAGGGTAAGGGTTAGGGTTAGGGGTAGGATAAGATTTAGGGTTAGGGTTAGGGTTAAAGTTAGGTAAAGGGTAAGTTTTAGGGTAGGGTTAGGGTTAGGGTTAGGTTTAGGGTTGGGGTTAAGGTTAGGGTTAGTGTTAGGGTAAGGGTTAGGGTTAGGTTTAGCGTTAGGGTAAGGGTTAGGGTTAAGGTTAAGGTTAGGTTTAGGGTTAGGGTTAGGGCAATGGTAAGGGTAAGGTTTAGGGTTAGGGTTAGGGTTAGGTTTAGTGTTGGGTTAAGGTTAGGGTTAGGGTTAGGGTTAGGGTTAGGGTTAGGTTTAGCGTTAGGGTAAGGGTTAGGGTTAAGGTTAAGGTTAGGTTTAGGGTTAGGGTTAGGGCAAGGGTAAGGGTAAGGTTTAGGTTTAGGGTTAGGGTTAGGTTTAGTGTTGGGGTTAAGGTTAGGGTTAGGGTAACGGTTAGGGTTACGGTTAGGTTTAGTGTTGGATTCAGGGTTAGGGTAAGGGTTATGGTTATGGTTATGTTTAGGGAAGGGTAAGGGTTACGGTTAGGGTTAGGGTTACGTTTAGGGTTAGGGGTTAGGGTTAGTGTTAGGTTTAGGTTTAGGGTTAGGGTAAGGATAAGATTTAGGTTTAGGTATAGGGTTACAGTTCGGGTTAGGTTTAGGGTTTGGGTTAGTGTAAGGGTTTTGGTTAGGGTTATGGTTATGTTTAAGTTTAGGCTTAGGGTTAGGGTTAGGGTTAGGGTTAGGGCAAGTGTTAGGGTTAGGGTTAGGGTAAGGGTTAGGGTTACGGTTAGGGTTAAAGTTAGGTTAAGGGTAAGTTTTAGGGTAGGGTTAGGGTTAGGGATAGGGTAAGGGTTAGATTTAGGGTTGGGGTTAAGTTTAGGGTTAGGGTTAGGGTAAGGGTTAGGGTTAGGTTTAGCATTAGGGTAAGGGTAGGGTTAGGGTTAAGGTTAAGGTTAGGTTTAGGGTTAGGTTTAGGGTAAGGGTTAGGGTTAGGTTTAGCATTAGGGTAAGGGTACGGGTTAGGGTTAAGGTTAAGGTTAGGTTTAGGGTAAAGGTAAGGGTTAGGATTAGGGTTACGGTTCGAGTTAGGATTAGGTTTAGGGTTATGGTAAGGGTTAGGGTTAGGGTTAGGTTTAGGGTTAAGTTTACGGTTAGGGTTAGGTAAGGGTAAGGTTTAGGGTTAGGGTTAGGGTTAGGATAAGTGTTAGGGTTAGGGTTAGGGTTAGGGTTAGAGTTAGGGTAAGGGTAAGGGTTAGGGTTAAGGTGAGGTTTAGGGTTAGTGTTAGGGTCAGGGTTAGGGTAAGGGTAAGTGTTAGGGTTAGGTTTAGGGTTAGGGTAAGAGTAAGGGTTTGGTTTAGGTTTAGGGTTAGGTTTAGGGTTACGGTTAGGGTAAGGATAAGGGTTAGAGTTAAGTTTAGGGTTAGTGTTAGGGTTAGGGTTAAGGTTAGGGTGAGGGTAAAGGTAAGGGTTAGGGTTAGGTTTATGGTTAGGTTTAGGGTAAGCGTAAGTGTTAGTGTTAGGTTTAGGGTTAGGTTTAGGTTTAGGGTTAGGGTTAGGGTTAGGATAAGGGTAAGGGTTAGGGTTAAGGTTAGGGTTAGGGTTAGGTTTAGGGTTAGGGTTAGGTTTAGGGTAAGGTTAAGAGTTAGGGTTACGATTAGGGTAGGGTTAGGGTAAAGGCTGGGGTTAGGGTTAGGGTTAGGGTTAGGTTTAGGGTTAGGGATAGGGTAAGGGTAAGGGTTAGGGTTAGGGTTAGGGTTAGGGTTAGGTTTAGGGTTGGGGTTAAGGTTAGGTTTAGGGTTAGTATACCGGTAAGGGTTAGGGTTAGGGTTAAGGGTAAGGTTTAGGGTTAGGGTTAGCGTTAGGGTTAGGTTTAGGGTTAGGGTTAGGGTTAGGGTTAGGGTTCGGGTTAGGGTAAGGGTATGTGTTAGGGTTAGGGTTAGGGTTAGTGTTAGGGTAAGTGATAGAGTTACGGTTAGGGTAAGTGTTAGGGTTAGGTTTAAGGTTAGTGTTAGAGTTAGGGTTAGCGTTAGAGTAAGTGTAAGGGTTAGGGTTAGGTTTAGAGTTACAGTAATGGTAAGCGTTATGTTTAGCGTTAGGGTTAGGGTTATTGTTAGGGTTAGGTTTAGGGTTAAGGTTAGGGTTAGGATTAGGGTTAGTGTAAGGGTATGTGTTAGTGTTAGAGTTAGGGTTAGAGTTAGCGTTAGGGTAAGGATAAGGGTTAGGGTTAGGGTTAGTGTTAAGGTAAGGGTAAGGGTTAGGGTTAGGGTTAGGGTTAGGTAAGGGTTAGGGTTAGGGTTAGGGTTAGGGTAAGTGTTAGGGTTAGGGTTAGGGTTAAAGTTAGGTTAAGGATAAGTTTTAGGGTAGGGTTAGGGTTAGGGTTAGGGTAAGAGTTAGGTTTAGGGTTAGGGTTAGGTTTAGGGTTGGGGTTAAGTTTAGGATTAGGGTTAGGGTAAGGGTTAAGTTTAGGTTTAGCATTAGGGTAAGGGTAAGGGTTAGGGTTAATGTTAAGGTTAGGTTTAGGGTTAGGGATAGGGTAAGGATAAGGGTAAGGTTTAGGGTTAGGGTTAGGGTTAGGTTTAGTGTTGGGGTTAAGGTTAGGGTTAGGGTAAGGGTTAGGGTTAGGGTTAGGTTTAGTGTTGGGGTTAGGGTTAGGGTAAGGGTTATGGTTAGGGTTAGGTTAGGGTAAGGGTAAGGGTTACGGTTTGGGTTAGGGTTACGGTTAGGGTTAGGGGTTAGGGTTAGTGTTAGGTTTAGGTTTATGGTTAGGGTAAGGATAAGATTTAGGGTTAGGTATAGGGTTACAGTTCGGGTTAGGTTTAGGGTTTGTGTTAGTGTAAGGGTTTTGGTTAGGGTTATGGTTATGGTTAAGGTTAGTCTTAGGGTTAGGGTTAGGGTTAGGGTAAGTGTTAGGGTTAGGGTTAGGGTTAGGGTAAGGGTTAGCGTTAGGGTCAAGGTTAGGATTAGGGTTAGGGTTATGGTTATGGTAAGGGTAAGAATTAGGTTTAGGTTTAGCGTTAGGGTAAGGGTAAGGGTTAGGTTTAGGGTTAGGGTTAGGTTTAGGGTTAGGGTTAGTGTAAGGATAAGGTTTAGAATTAAGGTTAGGGTTAGGGTTAGGGTTTATGTTAGGGTTAGGGTAAGTGTAAGGGTTAGTGTTAGGGTTAGGGTTAGAGTTAGGTTAAGGGTTAGAGTAAGGGTAAGGTTTAGGTTAGGGTTTGGGTAAGGGTTAGGGTTAGGGGTTAGTTTAAGGGTTAGAGTTAGTGTTAAAGTTAGGGTTAGGGTTAGGATAAGGGTTAAAGTTAGGGTAATGGTAAGTGTTAGGGTAGAGTTAGGGTTAGGGTTAGTGTAAGGGTTAGGGTTAGGGTTAGGTTTGGAGTAGGGGTTAAGGTTAGGGTTAGGATTAGGGAAGGGTAAGGGTTAGGGTTAGTGTTAGGGTTAGAGTAAGTGTTAGGGTGAGGGTTAGGGTTAGGGGAAGGGGAAGGTTTTGGGTTAGGGTTAGGGTTAGAGTTATGATTAGGGTTAGGGTAAGGGTAAGGGTTAGGGTTAGGGTTAGAGTTAGGGTTAGGGTTAGGGTAAGGGTTAGGGTTAGGGGTTAGGGTTAGTATTAGGGTTAGGTTAAGGGTTAGGTTTAGGGTTAGGGTTAGGGTTAGGATAAGGGTTACGGTTAGGGTTAGGGTAAAGTAAGTGTTAGGGATAGGGTTAGGGTTAGGGTTAGGGTAAGGGTTAGGGTTAGAGTTAGGTTTAGGGTTGGGGTTAAGTTTAGGGTTAGGATTAGGTTAAGGGTAAGGGTTAGGATTAGGGTTAGGGTATGTTTTAGGGATAGGGTTAGGGTTAGGGTAAGGTTAAGGGTTAGGGTTTGGGTTAGGGTTAGGTTTAGGTGTTATGGTTAGGGTTAGGGTTAGGTTTAGGTTTAGGGTTAGGGTTAGGGTAAGGGTAAAGGTTAGGGTTAGGGCTACGGTTAGGGTTAGTTTTAGGGTTAGGTTTAGGGTAAGGTAAGGCTAAGGGTTAGGGTTAGGGTTAGGTTTAGGGTTAGGGTTAGTGTAAGGGTAAGGGTTAGAGTTAGGGAAAGGATAAGGGTTAGGGTTAGGTTTAGGGTTAGGGCAAGGATTAGGGTTAGGTTTAAGTTTAGGGTACGGTTCAGGGTTAGGGTTAGTGTTAGCATTACTGTTAGGGTTATGGTAAGTGTTAGGGTTAGGGGTAGGGTTAGGGTAAGGGTAAGGGTTAGGTTTAGGGTTAGGGTTAGTTGTTAGGGTTAGGGTTAGGGTTAGGTTTAGTGTTAGGGTTAGGGTAAGGGTAAGTTTAAGGGTTAGGGTTAGGGTTAGGGGTAAAATTAGGGTTAGGGTTAGGGTGAAGTTTAAAGCTAGGGTTAGGGTAAGGGTAAGGGTTAGGGTTAGGGTTAGGGTTAGGGTTAGGGTTCGGGTTAGGTTTAGGGTTAGGGTTATGGTAAGGTTTAGGGTTAGGGTTAGGGTTGGGGTTAAGTTTACAGTTAGGGTTAGGTAAGGGTAAGGTTTAGGGTTAGGTTAGGATAAGTGTTATGGTTAGGGTTAGGGTTAGGGGTAGTGTTATGGCAAGGGTAAGGGTTAGGGTTAAGGTGAGGGTTAGGGTTAGTGTTAGGGTCAGGGTTAGGGTAAGGGTAAGTGTTAGGGTTAGGTTTAGGGTTAGGGTAAGAGTAAGGGTTTGGTTTAGGGTTAGGGTTACATTTAGGGTTAGGGTTAGGGTAAGGATTAGGGTTAGAGTTAAGGTTAGGGTTAGGGTTAGGGTTAGGGTTAAGGTTAGGGTGAGGGTAAAGGTATGGGTTAGGGTTAGGTTTAAGTTTAGGGTACGGTTCAGGGTTAGGGTTAGTGTTAGCATTACTGTTAGGGTTATGGTAAGTGTTAGCGTTAGGGGTAGGGTTAGGGTAAGGGTAAGGGTTAGGTTTAGGGTTAGGGTTAGTTTTTAGGGTTAGGGTTAGGGGGTATATTTTTAGTGTTAGGGTTAGGGTAAGGGTAAGTTTAAGGTTAGGGTTAGGGTTAGGGGTAATATTAGGGTTAGGGTTAGGGTTAGGGTGAGGTTTAAAGCTAGGGTTAGGTTTAGTGTAAGGGTTAGGGTTAGGGTTAGGGTTAGGGTTCGGGTTAGGTTTAGGGTTAGGGTTATGGTAAGGTTTAGGGTTTCGGTTAGGGTTGGGGTTACGTTTACGGTTAGGGTTAGGTAAGGGTAAGGTTTAGGGTTAGGGTTAGGATAAGTGTTATGGTTATGGTTAGGGTTAGGGGTAGTGTTATGGCAAGGGTAAGGGTTAGGGTTAAGGTGAGGGTTAGGGTTAGTGTTAGGGTCAGGGTTAGGGTAAGGGTAAGGGTTAGGGTTAGGTTTAGGGTTAGGGTAAGAGTAAGGGTTGGTTTAGGGTTAGGGTTACGTTTAGGGTTAGGGTTAGGGTAAGGATTAGGGTTAGAGTTAAGGTTAGGGTTAGGGTTAGGGTTAGGGTTAGGGTTAAGGTTAGGGTGAGGGTAAAGGTAAGGGTTAGGGTTAGGTTTATGGTTAGGTTTAGGGTAAGGGTAAGTGTTAGTGTTAGGGTTAGGGTTAGGTTTAGGTTTAGGGTTAGGGTTAGGGTTAGGGTAATGGTAAGGGTTAGGGTTAAGGTTAGGGTTAGGGTTAGGTTTAGGGTTAAGGTTAGGTTTAGGGTAAGGTTAAGGGTTACGGTTAGGATTGGGGTTAGGGTTAAGGTTAGGGTTAGGTTTAGGGTCAGGGTAAGGGTATGTGTTAGGGTTAGGGTTAGGGTTAGTGTTAGGGTAAGTGTTAGGGTTACGGTTAGGGTTACGGTTAGGGTAAGTGTTAGGTTTAGGTTTAAGGTTAGGGTTAGGGTTAGGGTTAGCGTTAGGGTAAGGTAAGGGTTAGGGTTAGGTTTAGGGTTAGAGTAATGATAAGGGTTATGTTTAGCGTTAGGGTTAGGGTTAGGGTAATGGTTAGGTTTAGGGTAACGATTAGGGTTAGGGTTAGGGTTAGGGTTAGCGTTAGGGTAAGGGTAAGGGTTAGAGTTAGGGTTAGTGTTAAGGTAAGGGTAAGGGTTAGGGTTTGGGTTAGGTAAGGGTTAGGGTTAGGGTTAGGGTTAGGGTAAGGGTTAATGTTAGGGTTAGTTTAAGTGTTAGGGTTAGGGTTAGGGTAAGGGTAAGGGGTAGGGTTAGGGTTAGGGTTAGGGTTAGGGTTATGGTAAGGCTTAGGTTTAGGGTTAGGGTTAGGGTTAAGTTTACGGTTAGGGTTAGGTAAGGGTAAGATTTAGGGTTAGGGTTAGTGTTAGGATAAGTGTTAGGGTTAGGGTTAGTGTTAGGGTAAGGGTAAGGGTTAGGGTTAAGGTGAGGGTTAGGGTTAGTTTTAGGGTCAGGCTTAGGTTAATTCTAAGGGTTAGGGTTAGGTTTAGGGTTAGGATAAGAGTAAGGGTTGTTTAGGTTTAGGGTTAGGTTTAGGGTTAGGGTTAGTGTTAGGGTTAAGGATAGGGTGAGGGTAAAGGTAAGGGTTAGGGCTGGGTTTATGGTTAGGTTTAGGCTAAGGGTAAGTGTTAGTGTTAGGTTTAGGGTTAGGGTTAAGTTTAGGGTTAGGGTTAGAGTTATTGTAAGGGTAAGGCTTACGGTTAAGGTTAGGGTTAGGGTTAGGTTTAGGGTTACTGTTAGGTTTAGGGTAAGGTTAAGGGTAAGGGTTAGGGTTAGGTTTAGGGTTAGGGTTAGGGTTAGGGTAAGGGTAAGGGTTAGGGTTAGGGTTAGGGTTAGGTTTATGGTTGGGGTTAAGGTTAGGTTTAGGTTTAGTGTACCAGTAAGTGTTAGGGTGAGGGTTAGGGTTAACGGTAAGTTTTAGGGTTAGGGTTAGGGTTAGGGTAAGGGTATTTGTTAGGGTTAGAGTTAGGCTTAGTGTTAGGGTTACGGTTAGGGTTACGGTTAGGATTACGGTTAGGGTAAGTGTTAGGGTTAGGTTTAAGGTTGGGTTAGGGTTAGGGTTAGGGTTAGCGTTAGGGTAAGTGTAAGGGTTAGCGTTAGGGTTAGGGTTAGGTTTAGGGTTGGGGTTAAGGTTAGGGTTAGGGTTAGGGTAAGGGTTAGGGTTAGGTTTAGCGTTAGGGTAAGGGTAAGGGTTAGGGTCAAGGTTAAGGATAGGTTTAGGGTTAGGTTTTGGGTAAGGGTAAGGGTTAGGGTTAGGTTTAGGGTTAGTTTTAGGGTTAGGATTAGGGTTAGGGTAAGTGTAAGGGTTAGGTTTAGGATTAGGGTTGGGGTTAGGGTAAGGGTTAGGGTAGGGTTAGGGTTAAGGTTAGTTTTAGGGTTAGGGTTAGCGTAAGGGTAAGTGTTATGGTTTGGGTTAGGGTTAGGTTGAGTGTTGGGGTTAATGTTAGGGTTAGGGTAAGTTTTAGGGTTAGGGTTAGGTTTAGGTTTATTGTTAGGTTTAGGGTTACGGTTAGGGTTAGAGTTAGGGTTAGGGTAAGGGTTAGGGTTAGGGTTAGGGTTAGCAATAGGGTAAGGGTAAGGGTAAGTGTAAGGGTTAGGGTTAGGTTTAGTGTTAAGTTAAGGGTAAGGGTTAGGGTTAGGGTTAGGTAAGGGTTAGGGTTAGGGTTAGGGTTAGGGTAAGTGTTTGGGTTAGGGTTAGATTAAGTGTTATTGTTAGGGTAAGGGTTTGGGTTAGGATAAGGGTTAGGTTAGGGTTAGGCTTAAAATTAGGTTAAGGGTAAGTTTTAGTGTAGGGTTAGGGTTAGGGTTAGAGTAAGAGTCAGGGTTAGGGTTAGGGTTAGGTTTAGGGTTGGGGTTAAGGTTAGGGGTAAGGGTTAGGTTTAGGTTTAGCGTTAGGGTAAGGGTTTGGGTTAAGGTTAAGGTTAAGGTTAGGTTTAGGGTTAGGTTTAGGGTAAAGGTAAGGGTAAGGTTTAGGGTTAGGGTTAGGGTTAGGTTTAGTGTTGGGGTTAAGGTTAGGGTTAGGGTAAGGGTTAGGGTTAGGGTTAGGTTTAGTGTTGGGGTTAGGGCTAGGGTAAGGGTTACGGTTAGGGTTAGGGTTAGGGTAAGGGTAACAGTTAGGGTTAGGGTTAGTGTTACGGTTAGGGGTAGGGTTAGGGGTTAGGGTTAGTGTTAGGTTTAGGGTTACTGTTAGGGTAATGATAAGATTTAGGGTTGGGGATAGGGTTACAGTTCGGGTTAGGTTTAGGGATTGGGTTAGTGTAAGGGTTTTCGTTAGGGTTATTGTTATGGTTAAGGTTAGGCTTATGGTTAAGGTTAGGGTTATGGTTAGGGTAAGTGGTAGGGTTAGGGTTAGGGTTAGGGTTAGGGTAAGGGTAAGTGTTAGGTTTAGGTTTAGGGTTAGGGTAAGGATAAGGTTTAGAATTAAGGTTAGGGTCAGGGTTAGGGTTAGGGTTAAGGTTAGGGTTAGGGTAAGGGTAAGGGTTAGGGTTAGGGTTAGGGTTAGGGTTAGAGTTAGGGTTAGGTTTCGGGTTAGGGTTAGGTTTGGGGTTGGGGTTAAAGTTAGGGTTAGGGTTAGAGTAAGGGTAAGGATTAGGGTTAGGGTTAGGGTTAGGGTAAGGGTTAGGGTTAGGGGTTATGTTAAGGGTTAGAGTTAGTGTTCGGGTTAGGGTTAGGGTTAGGATAATGGTTAAAGTTAGGGTAAGGGTAAGTGTTAGGGTTAGAGTTAGGATTAGGGTTAGTGTAAGGGTTAGGGTTAGTGTTAGGGTTAGGTTTGGGGTTGGGGTTAAAGTTAGGGTTAGGATTAGGGAAGGGTAAGGGTTAGGGTTAGGGTTAGGGTTTGAGTAAGTGTTAGGATTAGGGTTAGGGTTAGGGTAGGGGAAGGTTAAGGATAAGGGTTAGGGTTAGGGATAGAGTTTGGGTAAAGGTTAGGGTTAGGGTTAGTGTTAGGTTTAGGGTTGGGGTTAAGGTTAGGGTTAGGATTAGATTAAGGGTAAGGGTTAGGCTTAGGCTTAGGGTAAGTGTTAGGGATAGGGTTAGGGTTACAGTAAGGGTAAGGGTTAGGGTTAGGGTTAGGGTTAGGTGTTTGGGTTAGGGTTAGGGTTAGGTTTAGGTTTAGGGTTAGGGTTAGGGTAAGGGTAAAGTTTAGGGTTAGGGTTAGGGTTAGGGTTAGTTTTAGGTTTAGGTTTAGGGTAAGGTAAGGCTAAGGGTTAGGGTTAGATTTAGGGTTAGGGTTAGGGTTAGGGTTAAGGTTAGGGTTACGGTTAGGGTTAGTTTTAGGGTTAGGGTTAGGGTAAGGGTAAGGTTTAGGGTTAGGGTTAGGGTTAGGGAAAGAGTAAGGATTAGGGTTAGGTTTAGGGTTAGGGTAAGGATTAGGGTTAGGTTTAGAGTTAGGGTAAGGTTTAGGGTTAGGTTTAGTGTTAGGATTAAGGTTAGGGTTATGGTAAGTGTTAGGGTTAGGGGTAGGGTTAGGGTAAGGTTAAGGGTTAGGGTTAGGGGTTAGGGTTAGGGTTAGTTGATAGGGTTAGGGTTAGGGTTAGGTTTAGGTTTTGGGTTAGGGTTAGGGTGAGGGTAAGTTTAAGGTTTAGGATTAGGGTTAGGGTTAGGGGTAAAGTTAGGGTTAGGGTTAGGGTAAGGTTTAAGTTTAGGGTTATGGTAAAGGTAAGGGTTAGTGTTAGGGGTAGGTTAGGGAAAGGATAAGGGTTAGGGTTAGGTTTAGGTTTAGGGTTCGGGTTAGGTTTAGGGTTAGTGTTAGGGTAAGGGTTAGGGTTAGGGTTAGGGTTAGGGTTATGGTTGAGACTAGGGTTATGGATAGAGGAAGGGTTAGGGTTAGGGTTAGGTTAAGGGTTAGGGTTAGGTGTAGGATAAGGATTAGAATTAGGGTTAGGGTTAGAGTAAGGGTAAGGGTTACGGTTAGGGTTGGAGTTAGGGTTAGGGTAAGGGTGAGGGTTAGGGTTTACGGTTAGTGTTAGGGTTAGGTTAAAGGTTAGGTTTAAGGTTAGGGTTAAGGTGAGGATAAGGGTTAGGGTTAGGGTAAAAGTAAGTGTTAGGGTTAGGGTTAGGATTATGGTTAGGGTAAGGGTTAGGTTTAGGGTAGGTTTAGGGTTGTGGTTAAGGTTAGGGTTAGGGTTTGGGTAAGGTTAAGGTTTAGGATTAGGGTTAGGGTTAGGGTTAAGGTTGAGGTTAGGGTTAGGTTTAGGGTTAGGTTTAGGGTTAAGGTTGAGGTAAGTGTTAGGGTTAGGGTTAGGATTAAGGTTAGGGTAAGGCTTAGGGTTACGGTAAGGTTGAGGTTAGGGTTAGGGTTAGGGTTAGAGTAAGGGTTAGAGTTAGAATTAGGGTTAGGGTTAGGGTTAAGTTTGAGGTTAGGGTTAGGTTTAGGGTTAGGTTTAGGGTTAAGGTTGAGGTTAGGGTTAGGGTTAGGGTTAGGGTTAGTTGATAGGGTTAGGTTTAGGGTTAGGTTTAGGTTTTGGGTTAGGGTTAGGGTGAGGGTAAGTTTAAGGTTTAGGATTAGGGTTAGGGTTAGGGGTAAAGTTAGGGTTAGGGTTAGGGTAAGGTTTAAGTTTAGGGTTATGGTAAAGGTAAGGGTTAGTGTTAGGGGTAGGTTAGGGAAAGGATAAGGGTTAGGGTTAGGTTTAGGTTTAGGGTTCGGGTTAGGTTTAGGGTTAGTGTTAGGGTAAGGGTTAGGGTTAGGGTTAGGGTTAGGGTTATGGTTGAGACTAGGGTTATGGTTAGAGGAAGGGTTAGGGTTAGGGTTAGGTTAAGGGTTAGGGTTAGGTGTAGGATAAGGATTAGAGTTAGGGTTAGGGTTAGAGTAAGGGTAAGGGTTAGGGTTAGGGTTGGAGTTAGGGTTAGGGTAAGGGTGAGGGTTAGGGTTTACGGTTAGTGTTAGGGTTAGGTTAAAGGTTAGGTTTAAGGTTAGGGTTAAGGTGAGGATAAGGGTTAGGGTTAGGGTAAAGGTAAGTGTTAGGGTTAGGGTTAGGATTATGGTTAGGGTAAGGGTTAGGGTTAGGTTAGGTTTAGGGTTGTGGTTAAGGTTAGGGTTAGGGTTTGGGTAAGGTTAAGGTTTAGGGTTAGGGTTAGGGTTAGGGTTAAGGTTGAGGTTAGGGTTAGGTTTAGGGTTAGGTTTAGGGTTAAGGTTGAGGTAAGTGTTAGGGTTAGGGTTAGGATTAAGGTTAGGGTAAGGCTTAGGGTTAGGGTAAGGTTGAGGTTAGGGTTAGGGTTAGGGTTAGAGTAAGGGTTAGAGTTAGAATTAGGGTTAGGGTTAGGGTTAAGTTTGAGGTTAGGGTTAGGTTTAGGGTTAGGTTTAGGGTTAAGGTTGAGGTTAGGGTTAGGGTTAGGGTTAGGGTTAGGGTTAGGGTAAGGGTAAGGGTTAGGGTTAGGTTTAGGGTTAGGGTTAGTGTTAGCATTAAGGTTAGGGTTATGGTAAGTGTTAGGGTTAGGGGTAGAGTTAGGGTAAGGGTAAGGGTTAGGGTTAGGGTTAGGGTTAGGGCAATTGTTAGGGTTAGGGTTAGGTTTAGAGCAAGCTAAGGGTTAGGGTTAAGTTTAGGGTTAGGGTTAGGGTTGGGGTTATAGTAAGGATAAGGGTTAGGATTAGGTTTAGGGTTATGGTAAGGGTAAAGGTTAGGTTTAGGGTTAGGGTTAGGGTTAGGGTTAGGGTAAGGGTAATGGTTAGTGTTAAGGTTAGGGTTAGGTCTAGGTTTAGGGTTAGGGTTAGGGTTAGGGTAAGGTTTAGGTTTAGGTTTAGGATTAGGGTTAGGGTTAGGGTAAAGGTTTGGGTTAGGGTTAGGGTTCGGGTTAGGTTTAGGGTTAGGGATAGGGTAAGGGTAAGTGTTAGGGTTAGGGTTAGGGTTAGGTTTAGTGTTGGGGTTAATGTTAGGGTTAGGGTAAGTTTTAGGGTTAGGGTTTGGGTTAGGTTTATTGTTAGGTTTAGGGTTACGGTTAGGGTTAACGTTATGGTTAGGGTAAGGGTCAGGGTTAGGGTTAGTGTTAGCAATAGGGTAAGTGTAAGGGTAAGGGTAAGGGTTAGGGTTAGGTTTAGTGTTACGGAAAGGGTAAGGGTTAGGGTTAGGGTTAGGTAAGGGTTAGGGTTAGGGTTAAGGTTAGGGTTAGGGTTAGGATTAGGGTTAGCAATAGGGTAAGGGTAAGGGTAAGGGTTAGGGTTAGATTTAGGGTTAGAGTTAGGGTTAGGGTTAGGGTTAGGGTTAAGGTTGAGGTTAGGGTTAGGTTTAGGGTTAGGTTTAGGGTTAGGTTTAGGGTTAAGGTTGAGGTTAGGGTTAGGGTTAGGGTTAGGGTTAGGGTAAGGGTTAGGGTTAGAGTTAGGGTTAGAGTTAGGGTTAGGTCTCGGGTTAGGGTTAGGGTTAGGGTAAGGGTTAGGGTTAGGGTTAGAGTTAGGCTTAGTGTTAGGGTAAGGATAAGGGTTAGGGTTAGGGATAGAGTTAGGGTAAGGGTTAGGGTTAGGGTTAGTGTTAGGTTTAGGGTTGGGGTTACGGTTAGGGTTAGGATTAGGTTAAGGGTAAGGGTTAGGCTTAGGGTTAGGGTAAGTGTTAAGGATAGGGTTAGGGTTGAAGTAAGGGTAAGGGTTAGGGTTAGGGTTAGGGTTAGGTGTTTGGGTTAGGGTTTTGGTTAGGTTTAGGTTTAGGGTTAGGGTAAAGGTAAAGGTTAGGGTTAGGGTTAGGGTTAGTTTCAGGGTTAGGTTTAGGGTAAGGTAAGGCTAAGGGTTAGGCTTAGATTTAGTGTTAGGGTTAGGGTTAGGGTTAAGGTTAGGGTTAGGGCTAGGGTTAGTTTTAGGGTTAGGGTTAGGGTAAGGGTAAGGGTTAGGGTTAGGGTTAGGGAAAGATTAAGTGTTAGGGTTAGGTTTAGGGTTAGGGTAAGGATTAGGGTTAGGTTTAGGGTTAGGGTAAGGTTTAGGGTTAGGGTTAGGGTTAGGATTACGGTTAGGGTTATGGTAAGTGTTAGGGTTAGGGGTAGGGTTAGGGTAAGGGTAAGGGTTAGGGTTAGGATTAGGGTTAGTTAATAGGGTTAGGGTTAGGGTTAGGTTTAGGTTTTGGGTTAGGTTTAGGGTGAGGGTAAGTTTAAGGTTTAGGATTAGGGTTAGGGTTAGGGGTAAAGTTAGGGTTAGGGTTATGGTAAGGTTTAAGTTTAGGGTTATGGTAAAGTTAAGGGTTAGTGTTAGGGGTAGGTTAGGGAAAGGATAAGGGTTAGGGTTAGGTTTAGGTTTAGGGTTCAGGTTAGGTTTAGGGTTAGTGTTAGTGTAAGGGTTAGGGTTAGGGTTAGGGTTAGGGTTAGTTTTATGTTTGAGGTTAGGGTTATGGTTAGAGAAAGGGTTAGGGTTAGGGTTAGGTTAAGGGTTAGGGTTAGGTGTAGGATTAGGATTAGAGTTAGTGTTAGGGTTAGAGTAAGGGTAAGGGTTAGGGTTAAGGGTGGAGTTAGGGTTAGGGTAAGGGTTAGGGTTAGGGGTTAGGGTTAGTGTTAGGGTTAGGTTAAAGGTTAGGTTTAAGGTTAGGGTTAAGGTGAGAATAAGGGTTAGGGTTAGGGTAAAGGTAAGTGTTAGGGTTAGGGTTAGGATTATGGTTAGGGTGAGGGTTAGGGTTAGGGTAGGTTTAGGGTTGGGTTTAAGGTTAGGGTTATGGTTAGGGTAAGGTTAAGGCTTAGGATTAGGGTTAGGGTTAAGGTTGAATTTAGGGTTAGGTTTAGGGTTAGGGTTAGGGTTAAGGTTGAGGTTAGGGTTAGGTTTAGGTTTAGGGTTAGGGTAAGGGTTAGGTAAGGGTAAGGGTAAGGGTTACTGTTAGGGTTAGAGTTAGGGTAAGGTTGAGATTAGGGTTAGGGTTAGGGTTAGAGTAAGGGTTAGAGTTAGGGTTAGGGTTAGGGTTAGGGTTAAGGTTGAGGTTAGGGTTAGGTTTAGGGTTAGGTTTAGGGTTAAGGTTGAGGTTAGGGTTAGGGTTAGGGTTAGGGTAAGGGTAAGGGTTAGGGTTAGGTTTAGGGTTAGGATTAGTGTTAGCAATAAGGTTAGGGTTATGGTAAGTGTTAGGGTTAGGGGTAGAGTTAGGGTAAGGGTAAGGGTTAGGGTTAGGGTTAGGGTTAGGGTAAGTGTTAGGGTTAGGTTTAGGTTTAGGGCAAGGTAAGGGTTAGAGTTAAGTTTAGAGTTAGGGTTAGGGTTAGGGTTGGGGTTATGGTAAGGGTAAGGGTTAGGATTAGGATTAGGGTTATGGTAAGGGTAAAGGTTAGGTTTAGGGTTAGGGTTAGGGTTAGGGTAAGGATAAGGTTTAGATTTAAGTTTAGGGTTAGGCTTAAGGTTAGGGTTAGGGTTAGAGTTAAGGTTAGGGATAGAGTAAGGGTAAGTCTTTGGGTTAGTGTTAGGGTTAGGGATAGACATAGTGTTAGGGTTAGAGTAAGGGTAAGGGTTAGGTTTAGGGTTAGGGTTAGGGAAAGGGTTAGGGTTACAGGTTAGGGTTAGTGTTAGAGTTAGGTTAAGGATTAGGGTTAGGGTTAGTGTTAGGGTTAGGATAAGGGTTAGGGTTAGGATAAGTGTAAGTGTTAGGGTTAGGGTTAGTGTTAGGGTTAGTGTTAGGGTAAGGGTTAGGGTTAGGGTTAGGATTAGCTTTAGGTTTGGGGTTAAGGTTAGGATTAAGGTTAGGGTTAGTGTTAGGGTTAGGGGAAGGGGAAGGGTTAGGGTTAGGTTTAGGGTTAAGATTGAGGTTAGGGTTAGGGTTAGAGTAAGGGTTAGGTTTAGGGTTAGGGTAAGGGTTAGGGTTAGGGTTAGGGTAAGGGTTAGGGGTTAGGGTTAGTGTTAGGGTAAGGTTAAGGGTTAGGTTTAGGGTTAGGATTAGGGTTAGGGTTAGGTTAAGGGTTAGGGTTAGGGTTAGGGTAAGGGTAGGTGATAGGGTTAGGTTTAGGGTTAGGGTTAGGGTAAGGGTTAGGGTTAGGTTTAGGTTTAGGTTTAGGGTTGAGGTTAGAGTAAGGGTAAAGGTTAGGATTAGGGTAGGGTTAGGGTTAGTTTTAGGTTTAGGCTTAGGGTAAGTGTAAGGGTAAGGGGTAGGGTTAGGGTTAGGTTTAGGGTTAAGGTTAGGGTTAGGGTTAGGGTTAGGGTTAGGATTAGGGTTAAGGTTAGGGTAAGGGTAAGGGTTATTGTTAGGGTTAGGTTTAGGTTTAGGGAAAGGATAAGGGTTAGGATTAGGGTGAGGGTTATGGTTAGTTTTAGGGTTAGGGTTAGGGTAAGGGTAAGTATAAGGGTTAGGGTTAAGGTTAGGTTAGGGGTAAGGTTAGGGTTAGAGTTAGGTTTAGGTTTAGGGTTAGGGTAAAGGTAAAGGTTAAGGTTCGGGTTAGGTTTAGGGTTAGGAAAAGGGTAAGCGTTAGGGTTAGGTTTAGGGTTATGTTTTGGGTTAGGTTTAGGGTTAGGGTTGGGGTAAGGGTTAGGGTTAGGGGTATGGTTAGGATTTGGTTAAGGTTAGGGTTAGGGTTAGCTTAATGGTAAGGTTTAGGGTTAGGGTTAGGGTTAGGGTTAGGGTTAGGGATAGGATAAGTGTTAGGGTTAGTGTTAGGGTTAGTGTTAGGGTAAGGGTAAAGGTTAGGGTTAAGATTAGTGTTAGGGTAGTGTTAGGGTTAGGGTTAGAGTGAGGGTAAAGTTCAGGGTTAGGTTTAGGGTTAGGATTAGGTTTAAGGTTAAGGTTAGGGTGAGTGTAAGGGTAAGGGTTAGGTTTATGTTTAGGGTTAGATTAGGTTAAAGGTAAGTGTTAGGGTTAGGGTTATGTTTAGGTTTAGGTTTAGGGTTAGGGTTAGGGTTAGGGTAAGGGTAAGGGTTAGTGTTAAGGTTAGGGTTAGGTTTAGGTTTAGGGTTAGGGTTAGGGTTAGGGTAAGGTTTAGGTTTAGGTTTAGGATTAGGGTTAGGGTTAGGGTAAATGTTTGGGTTAGGGTTAGGGTTCGGGTTAGGTTTAGGGTTAGGGATAGGGTAAGGGTAAGTGTTAGGGTTAGGGTTAGGGTTAGGTTTAGTGTTGGGGTTAATGTTAGGGTTAGGGCAAGTTTTAGGGTTAGGGTTAGGGTTAGGTTTATTGTTAGGTTTAGGGTTACGTTTAGGGTTAGGGTTATGGTTAGGGTAAGGGTTAGGGTTAGGGTTAGGGTTAGCAATAGGGTAAGGGTAAGGGTAAGGGGAAGGGTTGGGGTTAGGTTTAGTGTTACGGTAAGGGTAAGGGTTAGGGTTAGGGTTAGGGTTAGGTAAGGGTTAGGGTTAGGGTTAGGGTAAGGGTTAGGGTTAGGTTTAGGGTTAGCAATAGGGTAAGGGTAAGGGTAAGGGTAACGGTTAGATTTAGGTTTACTGTTAAGGTAAGGGTAAGGGTTAGGGTTAGATAAGGGTAAGGGTTACGGTTAGGGTTAGGGTAAGGGTTAGGGTTAGGGTAAGTTTAGGGTTAGGGATAGGGTTTGGGTTTGGTTAGGGTTAGGGTAGGGTTAGGGTTAAAGATAGGTTAAGGGTAAGTTTTAGGGTAGGGTTAGGATTAGGGTTAGAGTAAGAGTTAGGGTTAGGGTTAGGATTACGGTTCGGTTTAGGGTTGGGGTTAAGGTTAGGGTTAGGGATAGGGTAAGGGTTAGGGTTAGGTTTAGCGTTAGGGTAAGGGTAAGGGTTAGGGTTAAGGTTAAGATTAGGTTTAGGGTTAGGGTTAGGGTAAAGGTAAGGGAAGGTTTAGGGTTATGTTTAGGTTTAGGTTTAGTGTTGAGGTTAAGGTTAGGGTTAGGGTAAGGGTCAGGGTTAGGGTTAGGTTTAGTGTTGGGGTTAGGGTTAGGGTAAGGGTTACGGTTAGGGTT
Source organism: Megascapheus bottae (assembly GCF_031878675.1). NCBI lineage: Eukaryota > Metazoa > Chordata > Mammalia > Rodentia > Geomyidae > Megascapheus > Megascapheus bottae. The sequence continues at coordinate 56,148 of NW_028327645.1, read as the reverse complement.
AGGGTTAGGGTAAGGGTAACGGTTAGGGTTAGGGTTAGGGTTACGGTTAGGGGTAGGGTTAGGGGTTATGTTTAGTTTTAGGTTTAGGTTTAGGGTTAGGGTAAGGATAAGATTTAGGGTTGTGGATAGGGTTACAGTTCGGGTTAGGTTTAGGGATTGGGTTAGTTTAAGGGTTTTCGTTAGGGTTATGGTTATGGTTAAGGTTAGGCTTAGGGTTAAGGTTAGGGTTATGGTTAGGGTAAGTGTTAGGGTTAGGGTTAGGGTTGGGGTAAGTGTAAGCGTTAGGGTTAGTGTTAGGGTTAGGTTTATGGTAAGGGTAAGTGTTAGGTTTAGATTTACTGTTAGGGTAAGTGTAAGGGTTAGTTTTAGGGTTAGAGTTAGGTTTAGGTTTAGGGTTAGGGTAAGGATAAGGTTTAGAATTAAGGTTAGGGTTAGGGTTAGGGTTAGGGTTAAGGTTAGGGTTAGGGTAAGGGTAAGGATTAGGGTTAGGGTTAGGGTTAGAGTTAGGGTTAGGTTTCGGGTTAGGGTTAGGTTTGGGGTTGGGGTTAAAGTTAGGGTTAGGGTTAGAGTAAGGGTAAGGATTAGGGTTAGGGTTAGGGTAAGGGTTAGGGTTAGGGGTTAGGTTAAGGGTTAGAGTTAGTGTTCGGGTTAGGGATCGGGTTAGGATAAGGGTTAAAGTTAGAGTATGAGTAAGTGCTGGGTTAGAGTTAGGATTAGGGTTAGTGTAAGGGTTAGGGTTAGTGTTAGGGTTAGGTTTGGGGTTGGGGTTAAAGTTAGGGTTAGGATTAGGGAAGGGTAAGGGTTAGGGTTAGGGTTAGGTTTGGGTTTAGGGTTGGGGTTAGAGTAAGGGTAAAGGTTAGGATTAGGGTAGGGTTAGGGTTAGTTTTAGGGTTAGGCTTAGGGTAAGGGTAAGGGTAAGGGTTATGGTTAGGGTTAGGTTTAGGGTTAAGGTTAGGATTAGGGTTAAGGTTAGGGTTAGGTTTAGTGTTAGGGTTAGGGTAAGGGTAAAGGTTAAGGTTCGGGTTAGGTTTAGGGTTAGGAAAAGGGTAAGGGTTAGGGTTAGGTTTAGGGTTATGTTTTGGGTTAGGTTTAGGGTTAGGGTTAGGGTAAGGGTTAGGGTTAGGGGTAGGGTTAGGATTTGGTTAAGGTTAGGGTGAGTGTAAGGGTAAGGGTTAGGTTTATGTTTAGGGTTAGATTAGGTTAAGGTTAAGTGTTAGGGTTAGGGTTATGTTTAGGTTTAGGTTTAGGGTTAGGGTTAGGGTTAGGGTTAGGGTAAGGGTAAGGGTCAGTGTTAAGGTTAGGGTTAGGTTTAGGTTTAGGGTTAGGGTTAGGGTTAGGGTAAGTTTTAGATTAGGTTTAGGATTAGGGTTAGGGTTAGGGTAAAGGTTTGGGTTAGGGTTAGGGTTCGGGTTAGGTTTAGGATTAGGGATAGGGTAAGGGTAAGTGTTAGGGTTAGGATTAGGGTTAGGTTTAGTGTTGGGGTTAATGTTAGGGTTAGGGTAAGTTTTAGGGTTAGGGTTAGGGTTAGGTTTATTGTTAGGTTTCGGGTTACGGTTAGAGTTAGGGTTATGGTTAGGGTAAGGGTTAGGGTTAGGGTTAGGTTTAGGGTTAGCAATAGGGTAAGGGTAAGTGTAAGGGTAAGGGTTAGGGTTAGGTTTAGTGTTACGGTAAGGGTAATGGTTAGGGTTAGGGTTAGGTAAGGGTTAGGGTTAGGGTTAGGGTAAGGGTTAGGGTTAGGGTTAGGGTTAGCAATAGGGTAAGGGTAAGGGTAAGGGTAAGGGTAAGGGTTAGGGTTAGGTTTAGTGTTAAGGTAAGGGTAAGGGTTAGGGTTAGGGTTAGGTAAGGTTTAGGGTTAGGGTTAGGGTTTGGGTTTGGATAGGGTTAGGGTAGGGTTAGGGTTAAACATAGGTTAAGGGTAAGTTTTAGGGTAGGGTTAGGGTTAGGGTTAGAGTAAGAGTTAGGGTTAGGGTTAGGGTTAGGGTTCGGTTTAGGGTTGGGGTTAAGTTTAGGGTTAGGGTTAGGGTTAGGGTTAGGGTTAGGGTTAGGGTAAGTTTTAGGGTTAGGGTTAGGGTTAGGTTTATTGTTAGGTTTAGGGTTACGGTTAGGGTTAGGGTTATGGTTAGGGTAAGGGTTAGGGTTAGGGTTAGGGTTAGCAATAGGGTAAGGGTAAGGGTAAGGGTAAGGGTTAGGGTTAGGTTTAGTGTTACGGTAAGGGTAAGGGTTAGGGTTAGGGTTAGTGTTAGGGTTAGGTAAGGGTTAGGGTTAGGGTTAGGGTAAGGGTTAGGGTTAGGTTTAGGGTTAGCAATAGGGTAAGGGTAAGGGTAAGGGTAACGGTTAGATTTAGGTTTACTGTTAAGGTAAGGGTAAGGGTTAGGGTTAGGTAAGGGTAAGGGTTAGGGTTAGGGTTAGGGTTAGGGTAAGGGTTAGGGTTAGGGTTAGGGTAAGTTTTAGGGTTAGGGATAGGTTTTGGGTTTGGTTAGGGTTAGGGTAGGGTTAGGGTTAAAGATAGGTTAAGGGTAAGTTTTAGGGTAGGGTTAGGGTTAGGGTTAGAGTAAGAGTTTGGGTTAGGGTTAGGGTTACGGTTCGGTTTAGGGTTGGGGTTAAGGTTAGGGTTAGGGATAGGGTAAGGGTTAGGGTTAGGTTTAGCGTTAGGGTAAGGGTAAGGGTTAGGGTTAAGGTTAAGGTTAGGTTTAGGTTTAGGGTTAGGGTAAAGGTAAGGGTAAGGTTTAGGGTTATGTTTAGGTTTAGGTTTAGTGTTGAGGTTAAGGTTCGGGTTAGGGTAAGGGTTAGGGTTAGGGTTAGGTTTAGTGTTGGGGTTAGGGTTAGGGTAAGGGTTACGGTTAGGATTAGGGTTAGGGTAAGGGTAACGGTTAGGGTTAGGGTTAGGGTTACGGTTAGGGGTAGGGTTAGGGGTTAGGTTTAGTTTTAGGTTTAGGTTTAGGGATTGGGTTAGTTTAAGGGTTTTCGTTAGGGTTATGTTTATGGTTAAGGTTAGGCTTAGGGTTAAGGTTAGGGTTATGGTTAGGGTAAGTGTTAGGGTTAGGGTTAGGGTTGGGGTAAGTGTAAGCGTTAGGGTTAGTGTTAGGGTTAGGTTTATGGTAAGGGTAAGTGTTAGGTTTAGATTTACTGTTAGGGTAAGTGTAAGGGTTAGTTTTAGGGTTAGAGTTAGGTTTAGGTTTAGGGTTAGGGTAAGGATAAGGTTTAGAATTAAGGTTAGGGTTAGGGTTAGGTTTAGGGTTAAGGTTAGGGTTAGGGTAAGGGTAAAGATTAGGGTTAGGGTTAGGGTTAGAGTTAGGGTTAGGTTTCGGGTTAGCGTTAGGTTTGGGGTTGGGGTTAAAGTTAGGGTTAGGGTTAGAGTAAGGGTAAGGATTAGGGTTAGGGTTAGGGTTAGGGTAAGGGTTAGGGTTAGGGGTTAGGTTAAGGGTTAGAGTTAGTGTTCGGGTTAGGGATCGGGTTAGGATAAGGGTTAAAGTTAGAGTATGGGTAAGTGCTGGGTTAGAGTTAGTATTAGGGTTAGTGTAAGGGTTAGGGTTAGTGTTAGGGTTAGGTTTGGGGTTGGGGTTAAAGTTAGGGTTAGGATTAGGGAAGGGTAAGGGTTAGGGTTAGGGTTAGGTTTGGGTTTAGGGTTGGGGTTAGAGTAAGGGTAAAGGTTAGGATTAGGGTAGGGTTAGGGTTAGTTTTAGGGTTAGGCTTAGGGTAAGGGTAAGGGTAAGGGTTATGGTTAGGGTTAGGGTTAGGTTTAAGGTTAGGTTTAGGGTTAAGGTTAGGGTTAGGTGTAGGGTTACGGTTAGGGTAAGGGTAAAGGTTAAGGTTTGGGTTAGGTTTAGGGTTAGGAAAAGGGTAAGGGTTAGGGTTAGGTTTAGGGTTAGGTTTTGGGTTAGGTTTACAGTTAGGGTTAGGGTAAGTGTTAGGGTTAGGGGTAGGGTTAGGATTTGGTTAAGGTTAGGGTGAGTGTAAGGGTAAGGGTTAGGTTTATTTTTAGGGTTAGATTAGGTTAAGGTTAAGTGTTAGGGTTAGGGTTATGTTTAGGTTTAGGTTTAGGTTTAGGGTTAGGGTTAGGGTTAGGGTAAGGGTAAGGGTTAGGGTTAGGTTTATTGTTAGGGTTAGGGTAAGGGAAAGGGTTAGGTTTAGGGTTAGGGTTAGGTTTAAGTTTAGGGTTAGGGTTAGGGTTAGGGTAAGGATAAGGATTAGGGTTAAGGGTAGAGTTAGGGTTAGGGTTAGGATTAGGGTTAAGTTTAGGGTTAGGGTGAGGGTAAGGGTAAGGGTTTGGGTTAGGGTTAGGGTAAGAGTTAGAGTAAGTGTAAGGGTTAGGGTTAGGATTAGGGTTAGGGTTAGGGTAAGGGTTAGGGTTAGTGTT
>NW_028327645.1:39291-44291 GCF_031878675.1 Megascapheus bottae | reverse complement strand
GTTATGGTTAGGTTTAGGGTTAGGATTAGGTTAGGGTAAGGGTTAGGGTGAGGGTTAAGTTTAGGGTTAAGTTTAGGGTTAGGTTTGGGTAAGGGTAAGGGCTAGGTCAGGTTTAGGTTTAGGGTTAGGGTTAGGATTAGGGTTAGGGTTAGGTTTAGGGTTACGGTTAGGGATAGGGTCAGGGTAACGGTAAGGGTTAGGGTTTAGGTTAGGATTAGAGTTTGGGTTTCGGGTTAGGGTTCGCGTTAGGGTAAAGGTAAGGGTTAGGGATAGGTTTAGAGTAAGGGTAAGGGTTAGGGTTAGGGTTAGGGTTAGCGTTGCAGTAAGGGTAAGAGTTAGGGTTAGGGTTAGGGTTAAGGCAAGGGTAAGGGTTAGGGTTAGGGTTAGGGTTAGGGATATGTTTAGGGTAAGGGAAAGATTTAGTGTTAGTGTTAGGGTTAGGGTTAGTGTAAGGGTCAGTGTTACGGTTAGGGTTAGGGTTAGGGTTAGGTTTAGGGTTAAGGTAAGGGTAAGGGTTAGGGTTAGGGTTAGGGTTAGTGTAAGGGTTAGGGTTAGTGTTAGGTTTAGGGTAGGGGTTTAGGGTAAGGGTAAGTGTTAGGTTTTACGATTAGGGTTAGAATAAGGGTAAGGGTTAGGGGTAGGGTTAGGGCTAGGGGTTAAGGTTAGGGTTAGGATTAGGGTTAGGGGATAGTATTAGTGTTAGGTTTAGTGTTAGGGTTAGGGTTAGGATTATGGTAAGGTTTTGGGTTAGGTGTTAGGGTTAGTGTTAGGGTTAGGTTAAGGGTTAGGGTAAGGTTTAGGATTAGGGTAAGGATTAGGGTTATTGTTTGTGTGAGGGTTATGGTTAGGGTTATGTTTAGCTTTAAGATTAGGGTTAGAGTTAGGGTAAGGGTAAGGGTTTGGGTTAAGGTTAGGGTTAGGGTTGGGGTTAGGGTTAGGTTTAGGGTAAGGGTAAGGGTTAGATTTAGGTTTAGGGTTAGGGTTAGGGTAAGGGTAAGAGTTAGGTTTAGGGTTAGGTTTAGGGTTAGGGTTAGGGTTAGGGTTAGGTAAAGGATAAGGGTTAGGGTTATAGGTTAGGTTTAGGGTTAGGGTTAAGTTTAGGGTTAGGGTTAGGGTAATGGTAAGGTTTAGGGTTAGGTTTAGGGTTAGGGTTAGGGTAAGGGCAAGGGTTAGTGTTAAGGTTAGGGTTAGGGTTAGGTTTAGGGTTAGGGTTAGGGTTAGAGTAATGGTAAGTGTTAGGGTTAAAATTAGGGTTAGTGTTAGGCTAAGAGTTAGGGTTAGGTTTAGGGTTAGGTTTAGGGTAAGGGTATGGGTTAGGTTATGGTTAGGGTTAGGTGTAGCGTAAAGGTTAGGGTTAAGTTTAGGGTAAGGTAAGGCTTAGGGTTAGGGTTAGGATTACGGTTAGGGGTAGGGTTTAGGTTTAGGGTTCCGGTTAGGGTAAGGTACGGGTAAGTGTAAGGGTTAGGGTTGGGGTTAGGATTAAGGTTAGGATTAGGGTAAGTGTAAGGGTTAGGGTTAGGGTTAGGTTTAGGGTAAGGGTTAGAGTTAGGGTTAGGGTTCGGGTAAGGGTTAGGGTTAATGTTAGGGTTAGGGTTAGGGTTAGGGTTAAGGTAAGGGTAAGGGTTAGGGTTAGGTTTATGGTTAGGGTTAGGGTAAGGGAAAGGGTTAGGTTTAGGGTTAGGGTTAGGTTTAAGTTTAGGGTTAGGGTTAGGGTTAGGGTAAGGATAAGGGTTAGGGTTAAGGGTAGAGTTAGGGTTAGGGTTAGGATTAGGGTTAAGTTTAGGGTTAGGGTGAGGGTAAGGGTAAGGGTTAGGGTTAGGGTTAGGGTAAGAGTTAGAGTAAGTGTAAGGGTTAGGGTTAGGATTAGGGTTAGGGTTAGGGTAAGGGTTAGGGTTAGTGTTAGGGTAAGTTTTAAGTTAGGGTTAGGGTAAGGGTAGGGGTTAGGGATAGGGTTAGGGTTAGATTTAGTGTTGGGTTAAGGTTAGGGTTAGGGTAAGGGTTAGGGTTAAGGTTAGGTTTTCGTTTAGGTTTAGGGTTAGGTTTAGGGTTACGGTTAGGGTTAGGCATAGGGTTAGTGTAAGGGTATGTGTTAGGGTTAGGGTTAGGGTTAGGGTTAGCATTACGGTAAGGGTAGGGGATAGGGTTAGGGGTTAGGGTTAAAATAAGGGAAAGGGTAAGGGTTAGGTTTAGGGTTAGGGTTAGGGTTAGGTTTAGGGTAAGGGTAAGTTTTAGTGTTCGGTTAGGGTTAGGGTAAGTCTAAAGTTTAGGGTTAGGTTTAGCGTTAGAGTAAGTGTAAGTGTTAGGGTTAGGGTTAGGATTAGGGTTAGGGTAAGGGTTAGGGGTAGGGTTAGGTTTAGGTAGGGGTTACGGTAAGGGTAAGTGTTAGGGTTAGGGTTACGGTTAGACTAAGTGCAATGGTTAGGGGTTAGGGTCAATGTTACGGGTTAGGGTTAGGGTTAGGATTTAGGGTTAGTTTTAGGTTAAGGGTTAGGGTTATGGTTATGTTTAGGGTTAGGGTTAGGATAACTTTTAGGATTAGGGTTAGGGTTAGGGTAAGGGTTAGGGTTCGGGGTATGGTTATGGTAAGTGTTAGGGTTAGGATTAGGTTTAGGGTTACGGTAAAGGTTAGGGTTAGGATTAGTGTTAGGGTAAAGAGAAGGGTTAGGTTTAGGGTTAGGGCTAGGTTTAGGGTTAGGTTTAGGGTTAGGGTTAGGCTAAGGGTAAAGTTTAGGTTTAAGATTAGGTTTAGGTTTAGGGTTAGGGTTATGGTTAGGGTAAGGGTAAGGGTTAGGGTTAGGGTTAGGTTTAGGGTTAGGTTCAGGATAAGGTTTAGGGTTAGGGTTAGGGTAAGGGTTAGGGTTAGGGTTAGGGTTAGGGTAAGTGTTAGGTTTAGGGTTAGGGTTAGGGTAAGGGTTAGGGTTAGGATTAGTGTTAGGGTAAGGGTAAGGGTTAGGTTTAGGGTTAGGGTTAGTTTTCGGTTAGGGTTAGGGTTAGGGTTAGGGTAAGGGTAAGGGATAGGTTTAAGATTAGGTTTAGGGTTAGGGTTTAGGTTTAGGTTTAGGGTTAGTGTTAGTGTAAGGGTAAGATTTAGGGTTAGGGTTAGGGTTAGAGTTAGGGGAAGGGTTAGGGTTAGGGTTAGGTTTAGGGTTAGGGTTAGGGTTAGGGTTAGGGTTAGGGTATGGGTAAGGGTTATGGTTAGGGTAAGGGTTGGGTTAGGGTTAGGGTTAGGGTAGGGGTTAGGGTAAGGGAAAGTGTTAGGGTTAGAGTTAGGGTTAGGATAAGGGTAAGGGTTAGTGTTAGGGTTAGGGGTTAGGGTAAAGGTTAGGGTTAGGGGTTAGGGTTAGGGTTAGCATAAGTGTAAGGGTTAGGGTTAGGGTTAGGGTTAGGTTTAGGGTTATGGTTAGGATAAGGTTTAGGGTTAGGGTTAGGGTAAGTGTTAGGGTTAGGGTTAGGGTTAGGGTAAGTGTTAGGGTTAGGGTTAGGGTTAGGGTAAGGTTTGGGTTAGGATTAGTGTTAGGGAAAGGGTAAGGGTTAGGTTTAGGTTTAGGGTTAGTTTACGGTTAGGGTTAGGGTTAGGGTAAGGGTAAGGGTTAGGTTTAAGATTAGGTTTAGGGTTAGGGTTAGGTTTAGGTTTAGGGTTAGTGTTAGTGTAAGGGTAAGATTTAGGGTTAGGGTTAGGGTTAGAGTTAGGGGAAGGGTTAGGGTTAGGGTTAGGGTTAGGGTATGGGTAAGGGTTACGGTTAGGGTAAGGGTTGGGTTAGGGTTAGGGTTAGGGTAGGGGTTAGGGTAAGGGAAAGTGTTAGGGTTAGATTTAGGGTTAGGATAAGGGTAAGGGTTAGTGTTAGGGTTAGGGGTTAGGGTAAAGGTTAGGGTTAGGGATTAGGGTTAGGGTTAGGGTAAGGGTTAGGGTTAGGGTTAGGGTTAGGGTTAGGTTTAGGGTTAGGGTTAGGATAAGGTTTAGGGTTAGGGTTAGGGTAAGGGTTAAGTTTAGGGTTAAGTTTTGGGTTAGGATTTGGGTAAGGGTAAGGGTTAGGTTTAGGGTTAAGTTTAGGGTTAGGGTTAGGGTTAGGGTTAGGGTAAGAGTAAGGGTTAGGGTTAGGGATAGGGTTAGGGTTATGGTTAGGTTTAGGGTTAGGATTAGGTTAGGGTAAGGGTTAGGGTGAGGGTTAAGTTTAGGGTTAAGTTTTGGGTTAGGGTTTGGGTAAGGGTAAGGGTTAGGTTAGGTTTAGGTTTAGGGTTAGGGTTAGGATTAGAGTTAGGGTTAGGTTTAGGGTTACGGTTAGGGATAGGGTCAGGGTAATGGTAAATGTTAGGGTTTAGGTTAGGATTAGGGTTAGGGTTTCGGGATAGGGTTCGCGTTAGGGTAAAGGTTAGGGTTAGGGATAGGTTTAGAGTAAGGTTAAGGGTTAGGGTTAGGGTTAGCGTTGCAGTAAGGGTAAGGGTTAGGGTTAGGTTAAGGCAAGGGTAAGGGTTAGGTTTAGGGTTAGGGTTACGGATAGGTTTAGGGTAAGGGTAAGATTTAGTGTTAGGGTTAGGGTTAGGGTTAGGGTTAGGTTTAGGGTTAAGATAAGGGTAATGGTTAGGGTTAGGGTTAGGGTTAGGGTAAGGGTTAGGGTTAGGGTTAGTGTTAGGGTTAGGGGTTAGGGTTAAGGTTAGGGTTAGGGGTTAGGGTTAATGTTCGGGTTAGGGTTAGGGTTAGGGTTTTGGTAAGGATTAGGGTTAGGGGGTAGTGTTAGTTTTAGGGTTAGGTTAAGTGTTAGAGTTAGGGTTAGGGTTGGGGTTAGGGTTAGGATAAGGGTTAGGGTTAGGGTTAGGGTTAGGGTAAGGGTGTTAGTGTTAGGGGTAGGGTTAGGGTTAGGGTTAGGGTTAGGTTACGGTTAGGGTTAGGGTTAGGGTTAGGTTTAGGGTTGGGGTTAAGCTTAGGCTTAGGGTTAGTGTAAGGGTAAGTGTTAGGGTTAGGGTTAGGGTTAGGCTGATGGTTAGGGTTAGGTTTAGGGTTA
>NW_028327645.1:37500-39091 GCF_031878675.1 Megascapheus bottae | reverse complement strand
TGTAAAGGTTAGGGTTAGGGATAGGTTTAGAGTAAGGGTAAGGGTTAGGGTTAGGGTTAGGGTTAGCGTTGCAGTAAGGGTAAGGGTTAGGGTTAGGTTAAGGCAAGGGTAAGGGTTAGGTTTAGGGTTAGGGTTACGGATAGGTTTAGGGTAAGGGTAAGATTTAGTGTTAGGGTTAGGGTTAGGGTTTGGGTTAGGTTTAGGGTTAAGATAAGGGTAATGGTTAGGGTTAGGGTTAGGGTTAGGGTAAGGGTTAGGGTTAGGGTTAGTGTTAGGGTTAGGGGTTAGGGTTAAGGTTAGGGTTAGGGGTTAGGGTTAATGTTCGGGTTAGGGCTAGGGTTAGGGTTTTGGTAAGGATTAGGGTTAGGGGGTAGTGTTAGTTTTAGGGTTAGGTTAAGTGTTAGAGTTAGGGTTAGGGTTGGGGTTAGGGTTAGGATAAGGGTTAGGGTTAGGGTTAGGGTTAGGGTTAGGGTAAGAGTGTTAGTGTTAGGGGTAGGGTTAGGGTTAGGGTTAGGGTTAGGTTAAGGTTAGGGTTAGGATTAGGGTTAGGTTTAGGGTTGGGGTTAAGCTTAGGCTTAGGGTTAGGGTAAGGGTAAGTGTTAGGGTTAGGGTTAGGGTTAGGGTTAGGGTTAGGCTGATGGTTAGGGTTAGGTTTAGGGTTAGGATTAGGTTATGGGTAAGGGTTAGGGTGAGGGTAAGGATTAGGGTTAGGGTTAAGTTTAGGGTTAGGTTTAGGGTTAGGGTTAGGGTAAGAGTAAGGGTTAGGGTTAGGGATAGGGTTAGGGTTATGGTTAGGTTTAGGGTTAGGATTAGGTTAGGGTAAGGGTTAGGGTGAGGGTAAAGTTTAGGGTTAAGTTTTGGGTTAGGGTTTGGGTAAGGGTAAGGGTTAGGTTAGGTTTAGGTTTAGGGTTAGGGTTAGGATTAGGGTTAGGGTTAGGTTTAGGGTTACGGTTAGGGATAGGGTCAGGGTAACGGTAAGTGTTAGGGTTTAGGTTAGGATTAGGTTTAGGGTTTCGGGATAGGGTTCGCGTTAGGGTAAAGGTTAGGGTTAGGGATAGGTTTAGAGTAAGGGTAAGGGTTAGGGTTAGGGTTAGGGTTAGGTTAAGGCAAGGGTAAGGGTTAGGTTTAGGGTTAGGGTTAGGGATAGGTTTAGGGTAAGGGTAAGATTTAGTGTTAGGGTTAGGGTTAGGGTTAGGGTTAGGGTTAGGTTTAGGGTTAAGATAAGGGTAATGGTTAGAGTTAGGGTTAGGGTTAGCGTAAGGGTTAGGGTTAGGGTAGGGGTTAGGGTAAGGGTAAGAGTTAGGGTTAGGATTAGGGTTAGATTAAGGATAAGGGTTATGGGTAGGGTTTGGGCTAGGGTTGGGGTTAGGGTTAGGGTTAGGGTTAGGGGATAGTATTAGTGTTAGGTTTAGGGTTAGGGTTTGGGTTAGGATTATGGTAAGGTTTTGGGTTAGGTGTTAGGGTTAGTGTTAGGGTTAGGTTAAGGGTTAGGGTAAGGTTTAGGGTTAGGGTAAGGATTAGGGTTATTGTTTGGGTGAGGGTTAGGGTTAGGGTTAGGTTTAGCTTTAAGGTTAGGGTTAGGGTTAGGTAG
>NW_028327645.1:12500-25000 GCF_031878675.1 Megascapheus bottae | reverse complement strand
TTAGGGTTACGGTTAGGGTAAGGGTAAGGGTTAGGGTTAGTGTTAGGGTTAGGTTTATTGTTAGGGTTTGGTTAGGGAAAGGATAAGGGTTAGGGTTAAGCTTAGGTTTAGGGTTAGGGTTAGGGTTAAGGTTAGGGTTAGGGTTAGGGTAATAGTAAGGTTTAAGGTTAGGTTTAGGGATAGGGTTAGGGTAATGGTAAGGGTTAGAGTTAAGGTTAGGGTTAGCGTTAGGGCTAGGGTTAGGGTAAGGTTAAGGATTAGGGTTAAAATTAGGGTTACTGTTCGGTAAGGGTTAGGGTTAGGTTTAGTGTTAGGTTTAGGTTTAGGGTAAGTGTAAGGGTTAGATTTAGGTTTAGGTTAGGGGTAGTGTAATGGTAAGGGTTAGGGTTAGGGTTAGGGTTAGTGTAAGGGTTAGTTTTAGGGTTAGGCTTAGGGTTAGAGTTAGGGTTAGGGTTAGTGTAAGGTTAGGGGTTAGGGTTAGGGTTAGGGTTAGGTTAAGGGTTAGGGTTAGGGGTTAGGGTTATGGTTAGGATAAGGGTTAGGGTTAGAGTTAGGGTTAGGGTTAGGTTAAGGTTTAGGGTTAGGGTTAGTTTTACGGTTAGAGTAAGTGTAATGGTTAAGGTTAGGGTTAGGGTTAGGGTTAGGGTAAGGGTTAGGGTTAGGGTTAGGGTTAGTGTAATGGTTAGTGGTATGGTTAGAGTTCGGTTAAGGGTTAGGGTAGGGTTAAGGTTAATGTTAGGGGTAGGTTTAGGGTTAGGGTAAGGGTACAGGTTACGGTTAGGTTTAGGGATAGGTTTATAGTTAGGGTTAGGGTTAGGGTTAGGTATAAGATTAGGGTTGGGGATAGAGTTAGGGTTAGGGTTAGGGTTGGGTTAGGGTTAGGGTTAGGGTTAGGGTTAGGGTTAGGTTTAGGGTTAGGGAAAGAGTAAGGGTTAAGGTTAGGGTTACGGTAAGGGTTAGGGTAAGGATTAGGGTTAGGGTTAGGGTTAGGGTAAGGGTTAGTGTTAGGGATAGGGTTAGGGTTTGGGAAAGGGTAAGGGTTAAGGTTAAGGTTAGGGTAAGGGTTAGGGTAAGGGTTAGGTTAGGGTTAGGGTTAGGGTAAGGGTTAGGGTTAGGGTTAGGGTTAGGTTTAGGGTTAGGGTTAGGGTAAGGGTAAGGTAAGGGTTAGGGTTAGGTTCAGGGTTAGGGTTAGTGTAAGGGTTAGGTTTAGGGTTAGTGTTAGGTTTAGGGTTAAATTTAGGGTTAGGGTTATGGTAAGGGAAAGGTTTATTGTTAGGTTTAGGTTAGGTTTGGGGTTAGGGTTAGGGTAAGAGTAAGGGTTAGGTTTAGGGTTAGGGTTATTGTTTGGTTAGGTTTGGGTAAGGGTAAGGGTAAGGGTTAGGGTTAGGGTTAGGGTTAGGTTTAGGGGGAGGGTTAGGGTTAGGGTTAAGGTAAGTGTAAATGTAAGGGTTAGGGTTAGGGTTAGGGTTAGTGTTAGGGTGAGGTTTAGTGTTAGGGTTAGGGTTTAGGGTTCGGGTTAGGGTTAGGGTTTGTGTAAGGGTTAGGGTTAGGGTTAGGGTAAGTGTTAGGGTTAGGGTTAGGGTTAGGTTAGGTTTAGTGTTAGGGTAAGGGTAAGTGTTAGGGTTAGGGTTAGGGTTAAGGATAGGGTTAGAGTGAGGGTAAGTGTTGGGTTAGGGTTAGGGTTAGGTTAAGGGTAAGGGTTAGTGTTAGGGTTAGGGTTACGTTAAGGGTAAGGGTTAGGGTTAGGGTTAGGGTAAGTGTTAGGGTTAGGGTAAGGGTTAGGTTAGGGTTAGTGTTAGGGTAAGGGTAAGTGTTAGGGTTAGGGTTAGGGTTAGGGATAGGGTTAGAGTGAGGGTAAGTGTTGGGTTAGGGTTAGGGTTAGGTTAAGGGTAAGGGTTAGTGTTAGGGTTAGGGTTACGTTAAGGGTAAGGGTTAGGGTTAGGGTAAAGTTTAGGGTTAGATTTAGGGTTACGGTTAGGGTAAGGTTAAGGGTTAGGGTTAGTGTTAGGGTTAGGTTTATTGTTAGGGTTTGGTTAGGGAAAGGATAAGGGTTAGGGTTAAGCTTAGGTTTAGGGTTAGGGTTAGGGTTAAGGTTAGGGTTAGGGTTAGGGTAATAGTAAGGTTTAAGGTTAGGTTTAGGGATAGGGTTAGGGTAAGGGTAAGGGTTAGAGTTAAGGTTAGGGTTAGCGTTAGGGTTAGGGTTAGGGTAAGGTTAAGAATTAGGGTTAAAATTAGGGTTACTGTTCGGTAAGGGTTAGTGTTAGGGTTAGGGTTAAGTTTAGGGTTAGCGTAAGTGTAAGGGCTAGATTTAGGTTTAGGTTAGGGGTAGGGTAATGGTAAGGGTTAGGGTTAGGGTTAGGGTTAGTGTAAGTGTTAGTTTTAGGGTTAGGCTTAGGGTTAGAGTTAGGGTTAGGGTTAGTGTAAGGGTAGGGGTTAGGGTTAGGGTTAGGGTTAGGTTAAGGGTTAGGGTTAGGGGGTTAGGTTAGGGTTAGGGTTAGGTTTAGGGTAAGGGTAAGGTTTAGGGTTAGGATTAGGGTTAGGGTTAGGGTAAGGGTTAGGGTTAGGGTTATGGTCAGGTTTATGGTTATGGTTAGGATAAGGGTAAGTGTTAGGGTTAGGTTTAGGCTTAGGTTTAGTGTTGGGGTTAAGGTTAGGTTTAGGCTAAGGTTAAGGTTTAGGGTTAGGGTTAGGGTTAGCGTAGGGGTTAGGGTAAGGGTAAGTGTTAGGGTTAAGGTTAGGGATAGGATAAGGTAAGAGTTAGGGTTATGGTTAGGGTTAGAGGTTATGTTTAGGGTTAGGGTTAGGGTTAGGTTTAGGGTTAGCTTTAGGGTAAGGGTAAGGGTTAGCTTTAGGGTAAGGTAAGGGTTAAGGTTAGGGTTAGGGTTAGGATTAGTGTTAGGTTTAGTGTTAGGGTTAGAGTAAGGGCAAGGGTTAGGGTTAGGTTTAAGTTTAGGGTTAGGGTTAGGTTTAGGGTTAGGGTTAGGGTAAGGGTAAGGGTTAGGGTTACGGTTAGTGTTAGGGTTAAGGTTAGGGTTAGGGTTAGGGTTAGGTTTAGGGTAAGGTTTAGAGTTAGGGTTAGGTTTAGGGTTAGGGTTAGAGTTAGGTTTAGGGTTAGGGTAAGGGTAAGGGTTAGGGTTAGGGGTAGGTTAAGGGTTAGGGTTAGGGGTTAGGATTAGGGTTAGGGTTTGCGTTAGGGTAAGGGTTAGGATTAGGGTTAGTTTAGGGTTAGGGTAAGGGTTAGATTTAAGTTTAGGGTTAAGGTTAGGTAAGGGTAAGAGTTAGGGTTAGGATTAGGGTTAGAGTTAGGGTAAGGGTAAGGGTAAGGGTTAGGGTAAGTTTTAGGGTTTGGGTTAGGGTTACCGTAGGGGTTAGGGTAAGGGTTAGGGTTAGGGTTAGGGTTAGGGTAAGGGTTAGGGTTAGGGTTTGTGTTAAGGTTAGGTAAATGGTAAAGGTAAGGTTAAGGTTAGGGTTAGGGTTAGGTTAAGGATTAGGGTGAGGGTTAGGGTTAGGATTAGCGTTAGGGTTAGGTTTAGGGTTAGGGTTAGGGTTAGGGTTAGGGTAGGGATTAGGTAACGGTACGTTTTAGGGTTAGGGTTAGGGTTAGGATAAGGGAAAGGTTTAGGTTTGGGGTAGGGTTATGGTTAGGGGTTAGGGTTAGGGTTAGGTTTAGGGTAAGGTTTAGGGTTAGGATTAGGTTTAGGGTTAGGGAAAGGGTAAGGGTTAAGGTTAGATTTAGGGTAAGTGTTAGGGTAAGTATTAGGGTTAGGTTTAGGGTTAGAGTAAGGGTTAGTGTTAGGGTTAGGGTTAGGGTTTGGGAAAGGGTAAGGGTTAAGGTCAAGGTTAGGGTAAGGGTTAGGGTAAGGGTTAGGTTAGGGTTAGGGTTAGGGTAATGGTTAGGGTTAGGGTTAGGGTTAGGTTTAGGGTTAGGGTTAGGGTAAGGGTTAGGATTAGGGTTAGGGTTAGGGTTAGGGTTAGGTTAGGGTAAGGGTAAGTGTTAGGTTTAGGTTTAGGGTTAGGGTTAGGGTAAGGGTAAGGTTAGGGTTAGGGTTAGGGTTAGGGTAAGGGTTTGTTTTAGGGTTAGGGTTAGGGTTAGAGGTAGGGTTAGGGTTAGTGTAATGGTAGATGTTAGTATTAGGGTTAGGGTTAGGGTTAGGTTTCGGGTAAGTGTTAGGGTTAGGGTTATGGTTATGGTTAGGGTAAGGGTTATTGTTAGAGTTAGGGTTAGGGTTAGGGTAAGGGTTAGGGTTAGGGTCAGGTTTAGGGTAAGGGTTATGGGTTAGGGTTAGGGTTAGGTTTAGGGTTAGGGTAAGGGTACGGGTTCGGGTTAGGATTAGGTTTAGGTTTAGGGTTAGGGTTAGGGTAAGGGCAAGGTTTAGTGTTAGGTTTGGGGTTAAGGTTAGGGTTAGGTTTAGGGTTAGGGTTAGGTTTAGGGTTAGGGTTAGGGTTAGGGTAAGGGTAAGGGTTAGGGTTAGGGTTAAGGTTAGGGTTAAGGTTAGGTTTAGGGTTATGGTTAGGTTTAGAGTAAGTTTTAGGCTTAGGGTTAGGGTTAGTGTTAGAGTTAGGTTTAGGGTTAGGGTAAGGGTAAGGGTTAGGGTTAGGGTTAGGTTTAGGGTTAGGTTAAGGGTTAGGGTTAGGGATTAGGTTTAGGGTTAGGGTTAGGGTTAGGGTAAGGGTAAGGTTTAGGGTTAGGATTAGGGTTAGGGTTAGGGTAAGGGTTAGGGTTAGGGTTAAGGTTAGGGATAGAATAAGGTAAGAGTTAGGGTTATGGTTAGGGTTAGAGGTTATGTTTAGGGTTAGGGTTAGGGTTAGGTTTAGGGTTAGCTTTAGGGTAAGGGTAAGGGTTAAGGTTAGGGTTAGGGTTAGGATTAGTGTTAGGTTTAGTGTTAGGGTTAGAGTAAGGGCAAGGGTTAGGGTTAGGGTTAAGTTTAGGGTTAGGGTTAGGTTTAGGGTTAGGGTTAGGGTAAGGGTAAGGGTTAGGGTTACGGTTAGTGTTAGGGTTAAGGTTAGGGTTAGGGTTAGGGTTAGGTTTAGGGTAAGGTTTAGGGTTAGGGTTAGGTTTAGGGTTAGGGTTAGAGTTAGGTTTAGGGTTAGGGTAAGGGTAAGGGATAGGGTTAGGGGTAGGTTAAGGGTTAGGGTTAGGGGTTAAGATTAGGGTTAGGGTTTGGGTTAGGGTTAGGGTTAGGTTTAGGGTAAGGGTTAGTTTTAAGTTTAGGGTTAACGTTAGGTAAGGGTAAGAGTTAGGGTTAGGATTAGGGTTAGAGTTACGGTAAGGGTAAGGGTAAGGGTTAGGGTAACTTTTAGGGTTAGGGTTAGGGTTAGGGTAGGGGTAGGGTAAGGGTTAGGGTTAGGGTTAGGGTTAGGGTAAGGGTTAGGGTTAGGGTTTGTGTTAAGGTTAGGTAAATGGTAAAGGTAAGGTTAGGGTTAGGGTTAGGGTTAGCTTAAGGATTAGGGTTAGGGTTAGGGTTGGGATTAGGGTTAGGGTTAGGTTTAGATTTAGGGTTAGGGTTAAGGTTAGGGTAGGGATTAGGTAATGGTACGTTTTAGGGTTAGGGTTAGGGTTAGGATAAGGGAAAGGTTTAGGTTTGGGGTAGGGTTAGGGTTAGGGGTTAGGGTTAGGGTTAGGGTTAGGTTTAGGGGTTAGGGTTAGTGTTAGGGTTAGGGATTTGGTTAGGGTTAGGGTAAGGGTTAGGTGTTAGGGTTAGTGTTAGGGTTAGGTTAAGGGTTAAGGTTAGGGTTAGGGTTAGGTATAAGGTTAGGGTAGGGGTTAGAGTTAGGGTTAGGGTTAGGGTTAGGGATAGGGTAAGGTTTAGGGTTAGGATTAGGTTTAGGGTTAGGGAAAGGGTAAGGGTTAAGGTTAGAGTTAGGGTAAGGGTTAGGGTAAGGATTAGGGTTAGGGTTAGGGTTAAGGTAAGGGTTACTGTTAGGGTTTGGGTTAGGTTTTGGGAAAGGGTAAGGGTTAAGGTCAAGGTTAGGGTAAGGGTTAGGGTAAGGGTTAGGTTAGGGTTAGGGTTATGGTAAGGGTTACGGTTAGGGTTAGGGTTAGGTTTAGGGTTAGGGTTAGGGTAAGGGTTAGGATTAGGGTTAGGGTTAGGTTTAGGGTTAGGTTAGGGTAAGGGTAAGTGTTAGGTTTAGGTTTCGGGTTAGGGTTAGTGTAAGGGTTAGGGTTAGGGTTAGGGTTAGGGTAAGGGTTTGTTTTAGGGTTAGGGTTAGGGTTAGAGGTAGGGTTAGGGTTAGTGTAATGGTAGATGTTAGTATTAGGGTTAGGGTTAGCGTTAGGTTTCGGATAAGGGTTATGGTTAGGGTTATGGTTATGGTTAGGGTAAGGGTTATTGTTAGAGTAACAGTTAGGGTTAGGGTAAGGGTTAGGGTTAGGGTTAGGTTTAGGGTAAGGGTTAGGGGTTAGGGTTAGGGTTAGGTTTAGGGTTAGGGTAAGGGTACGGGTTCGGGTTAGGATTAGGTTTAGGTTTAGGGTTAGGGTTAGGGTAAGGGCAAGGGTTAGTGTTAGGGTTGGGGTTAAGGTTAGGGTTAGGTTTAGGGTTAGGGTTAGGGTTAGGGTTAGGGTTAGGGTAAGGGTAAGGGTTAGGGTTAGGGTTAAGGTTAGGGTTAAGGTTAGGTTTAGGATTATGGTTAGGTTTAGTGTAAGTTTTAGGCTTAGGGTTAGGGTTAGTTATAGAGTTAGGTTTAGGGTTAGGTAAGGGTAAGGGTTAGGGTTAGGGTTAGGTTTAGGGTTAGGTTAAGGGTTAGGGTTAGGGGTTAGGTTTAGGGTTAGGGTTAGGGTTAGGGTAAGGGTAAGGTTTAGGGTTAGGATTAGGGTTAGGGTTAGGGTAAGGGTTAGGGTTAGGGTTATGGTTAGGTTTATGGTTATGGTTAGGGTAAGGGTAAGTGTTACGGTTAGGTTTAGGCTTAGGTTTAGTTTTGGGGTTAAGGTTAGGGTTAGGGTAAGGTTAAGGTTTAGGGTTAGGGTTAGGGTTAGGGTTAGGGTAGGGGTTAGGGGAAGGGTAAGTGTTAGGGTTAAGGTTAGGGATAGGATAAGGTAAGAGTTAGGGTTATGGTTAGAGTTAGGGGTTATGTTTAGTGTTAGGGTTAGGGTTAGGTTTAGGGTTAGCTTTAGGGTAAGGGTAAGGGTTAAGGTTAGGGTTAGGGTTAGGATTAGTGTTAGGTTTAGTGTTAGGGTTAGAGTAAGGGCAAGGGTTAGGGTTAGGGTTAAGTTTAGGTTTAGGGTTAGGTTTAGGGTTAGGGTTAGAGGAAGGGCAAGGGTTTGGGTTAGGGTTATGGTTAAGGTTAGGGTTAGGGTTAGAGTTAGGTTTAGGGTTAGGGTTAGATTTAGGATTAGAGTTTGGTTTAGGGTTAGGGTAAGGGGAAGGGTTAGGTTTAGGGTTAGGGTTAGGGTTAGGTTAAGGGTAAGGGTTAGGGGTTAGGTTTAGGTTTAGGGTTAGGGTTAGGTTAAGGGTAAGGGTTAGGGGTTAGGTTTAGGTTTAGGGTTAGGGTCAGGGTAAGGGTTAGGTTTAGGGTTAGGGTTAGGGTAAGGGTTAGTTTTAGGGTTAGGGTTAGGGTTAGTTAAGGGGAAGGGTTAGGGTTAGGGTTAGGGTTAGGGTAAGGGTTAGGGTAAGGGTAAGTGTTAGGGTTAGGGTTAGGGATAGGATAAGGGAAAGAGTTAGGGTTAGGGTTAGGGTTAGGGGTTAGTTTTAGGGTTAAGGTTAGGGTTAGGTTAAGGGTTAGGTTTAGGGTAAGGGTAAGGGTTAAGGTTAGGGTTAGGGTTAGGGTTAGGGTTAGTATTAGGTTTAGTGTTAGGGTTAGTGTAAGGGCAAGGTTTAGGGTTAGGTTTAGGGTTAAGGTTACGGTTAGGGTTAGGTTTACCGTAGGGGTTACGGTTAGGGTTAGGTAAGGTTTAGGTTTAGGGTTAGGGTTGGGGTAGGGGATATGGTAAGGGTAAGTGTTAGGGTTAGGGTTAGGGATAGGATAAGAGTAAGGGTTAGGGTTAGGGTTATGGTTAGGGCAAGGGTTAGGGTTCGGGTTTGGGTTAGGGTTAGGTAAAGGGCTAGGGTTAGGGTTAGGGTTAGGTTAGGGTTAGGTTAAGGATTAGGGTTAGGTTTAGGGTTAGGGTGAGGGTTAGGGTAGGGGTTAGGGTAAGGTTAAGTGTTAGGGTTAGGGGTAGGGTTAGGATAAGGGTAAGTGTTAGGGTTAGGGTTAGTGTTAGGTTAGGGTTAGGGTTAGGGTAATGGTTAGGGTTAGGTGTTAGGGTTAGTGTTAGGGTTAGCTTAAGGGTTAGGGTTAGGGTTAGAGTTAGGTTAAGGTTTGGGTTAGGGTTAGAGTTATGGTTAGGGTTGGGTTTAGGGTAAGGGTTATGGTTAGGGTTAGGTTTAGGGTTAGGTTAGGGTAAGGGTAAGTGTTAGGTTTCGGTTTGGGGTTAGGGTTAGTGTAAGGGTAAAGGTTAGGGTTAGGCTTAGTGTTAGGGTAAGGGTTAGTTTTAGGGTTAGGGTTAGGGTTACAGTTAGGTTTAGGGTTAGTGTAATGGTAGAGTTTAGTGTTAGAGTTAGGGTTAGGTTTAGGGTAAGGGTTAGGGTTAGGGTTATGGTTATGATTAGGGTAAGGGTTATTGTTAGAGTTAGGGTTAGGGTTAGGGTAAGGGTTAGGGTTAGGGTTAGGTTTAGGGTAAGGGTTAGGGATAGGGTTAGAGCTAGGTAAAGAGTTAGGGTTAGGTTTAGGTTTAGGGTTAGGGTTAGGGTAAGGGTACGAGTTAGGGTTAGGGTTAGGGTTAAGGTTAGTGTTAGTGTTAGGTTTAGGGTAGTGGTTACGGTTAGGGTTGGGTAAGGTTTAGGTTTAAGGTTAGGGTTAAGGTAGGGGTTATGGTAAGGGTAAGTGTTAGGGTTAGGGTTAGGGATAGGATAAGAATAAGGGTTAGGGTTAGGGTTAGGGTTAGGGCAAGGGTTAGGGTTCGGGTTTGGGTTAGGGTTAGTTAAAGGGTTAGGGTTAGGGTTAGGGTAAGGGTTAGGTTAAGGATTAGGGTTAGGGTTAGGGTTAGGGTTAGGGTTAGGTTTAGGGTTAGGGTTAGGGTTAGGGTTAGGGTAGTTGTTAGGGTAAGGGTAAGTGTTAGGGTTAGGGTTAGGGTTAAGATAAGGGTAAGTGTTAGGGTTAGGGTTAGTGTTAGGGTTAGGGAATAGGGCAAGGGTTAGGGGTTAGGGTTAGTGTTACGGTTAGGGTTAGGGTTAGGGTTAGGGTAAGGGTTAGGGTTAGGTGTTAGGGTTAGTGTTAGGGTTAGCTTAAGGGTTAGGGTTAGGGTTAGAGTTAGGTTAAGGTTTGGGTTAGGGTTAGAGTTAGGGTTAGGGTTAGGTTTATGGTAAGGGTTATGGTTAAGGTTAAGTTTAGGGTTAGGGTTAGGGTTAGGGTAAGGGTAAGGGTTAGGGTTAGGCTTAGTGTTAGGGTAAGGGTTAGTTTTAGGGTTAGGGTTAGGGTTATATTTAGGTTTAGGGTTAGTGTAATGGTAGAGGTTAGTGTTATGCTTAGGGTTAGGTTTAGGGTAAGGGTTAGGGTTAGGGTTATGGTTATGGTTAGGGTAAGGGTTATTGTTAGAGTTAGGGTGAGGGTTAGGGTAAGGGTTAGGGTTAGGGTTAGGTTTAGGGTAAGGGTTAGGGGTAGGGTTAGAGTTAGTTAAAGGGATAGGGTTAGGGTTAGGGTTAGGTTTAGGGTAAGGGTTAGGGGTAGGGTTAGAGTTAGTTAAAAGGTTAGGGTTAGGGTTAGGGTTAGGGTAAGGTCAAGGGTTAGAGTTAGGGTTAGAGTTAAGGTTAGGGTTAGGTTTAGGGTTAGGGGTAGGGTTAGGTTTAGGGTTAGGGTTAGGGTTAGGGTAAGTGTAAGGGTTAGGGTTAGGGTTAGGGTTAGGGTTAAGGTTAGGTTTAGGGTTAGGGTTAGGTTTAGGGTAAGGTTTAGGCTTAGTTTTAGGGTTAGGGTTAGGGTTAGGGTTAGGGTTAGGGTTAGTGTAATGGTAGAGTTTAGTGTTAGGGTTAGGGTTAGGTTTAGGGTAAGGGTTAGGGTTAGGGTTATGGTTATGATTAGGGTAAGGGTTATTGTTAGAGTTAGGGTTAGGGTTAGGGTAAGGGTTAGGGTTAGGGTTAGGTTTAGGGTAAGGGTTAGGGATAGGGTTAGAGCTAGTTAAAGAGTTAGGGTTAGGTTTAGGGTTAGGGTTAGGGTTAGGGTAAGGGTACGAGTTAGGGTTAGGGTTAGGGTTAAGGTTAGGGTTAGTGTTAGGTTTAGGGTAGTGGTTACGGTTAGGGTTGGGTAAGGTTTAGGTTTAAGGTTAGGGTTAAGGTAGGGGTTATGGTAAGGGTAAGTGTTAGGGTTAGGGTTAGGGATAGGATAAGAATAAGGGTTAGGGTTAGGGTTAGGGTTAGGGCAAGGGTTAGGGTTCGGGTTTGGGTTAGGGTTAGTTAAAGGGTTAGGGTTAGGGTTAGGGTAAGGGTTAGGTTAAGGATTAGGGTTAGGGTTAGGGTTAGGGTTAGGGTTAGGTTTAGGATTAGGATTAGGGTTAGGGTTAGGGTAGTTGTTAGGGTAAGGGTAAGTGTTAGGGTTAGGGTTAGGGTTAGGATAAGGGTAAGTGTTAGGGTTAGGGTTAGTGTTAGGGTTAGGGAATAGGGTTAGGGTTAGGGGTTAGGGTTAGTGTTAATGTTAGGGTTAGGGTTAGGGTAAGGGTTAGGGTTAGGTGTTAGGGTTAGTGTTAGGGTTAGCTTAAGGGTTAGGGTTAGGGTTAGAGTTAGGTTATGGTTTGGGTTAGGGTTAGAGTTAGGGTTAGGGTTAGGTTTATGGTAAGGGTTATGGTTAAGGTTAAGTTTAGGGTTAGGGTTAGGGTTAGGGTAAGGGTAAGGGTTAGGTTTAGGCTTAGTGTTAGGGTAAGGGTTAGTTTTAGGGTTAGGGTTAGGGTTACAGTTAGGTTTAGGGTTAGTGTAATGGTAGAGGTTAGTGTTTGGCTTAGGGTTAGGTTTAGGGTAAGGGTTAGGGTTAGGGTTATGTTTATGGTTAGGGTAAGGGTTATTGTTAGAGTTAGGGTGAGGGTTAGGGTAAGGGTTAGGGTTAGGGTTAGGTTTAGGGTAAGGGTTAGGGGTAGGGTTAGAGTTAGTTAAAGGGATAGGGTTAGGGTTAGGGTTAGGTTTAGGGTAAGTGTTAGGGGTAGGGTTAGAGTTAGTTAAAAGGTTAAGGTTAGGGTTAGGGTTAGGGTAAGGTCAAGGGTTAGAGTTAGGGTTAGAGTTAAGGTTAGGGTTAGGTTTAGGGTTAGGGGTAGGGTTAGGTTTAGGGTTAGGGTTAGGGTAAGTGTAAGGGTTAGGGTTAGGGTTAGGGTTAGGGTTAAGGTTAGGTTTAGGGTTAGGGTTAGGTTTAGGGTAAGGTTGAGGCTTAGTTTTAGGGTTAGGGTTAGTGTTAGAGTTAGGTTTAGGGTTAGGGTAAGGGTAAGAGTTAGATTTAGGGTTAGGTTTAGGGTTAGGTTAAGGGTTAGGGTTAGGGGTTAGGTTTAGGGTTAGGGTTAGGGTAAGGTATAGCGTTAGGGTTAGGGTAAGGGTTGGTTTTAGGGTTAGTGTTAGAGTTAGGTTTAGGGTTAGGGTAAGGGTTAGGGTTAGGGTTATGGTTAGGTTTAGGGTTAGGGTTAGGATAAGGGTAAGGGTTAGGGTTAGGTTTAGGGTTAGGTTTTGTGTTGGGGTTAAGGTTAGGGTTAGGGTAAAGTTAAGGTTTAGGGTTAGGGTTAGGGTTAGGGTTAGGGTTAGGGTAGGGGTTAGTGTAAGGTTAAGTGTTAGGGTTAAGTTTAGGGATAGGATAAGGTAAGAGGTAGGGTTAGGGTTAGGATTAGGGGTTATGTTTAGGGTTAGGGTTACGGTTAGGTTTAGGGTTAGCTTTAGGGTAAGGGTAAGGTTTAAGGTTAGGGTTAGGGTTAGGGTTAGTGTTAGGTTTAGTGTTAGGGTTAGGGTTAGGGTTAGGGTTAGGGTTAGGTATAAGGTTAGGGTTGGGGTTAGAGTTAGGCTTAGGGTTAGGGTTAGGGTTAGGGTAAGGTTTAGGGTTAGGATTAGGTTAGGGTTAGGGAAAGAGTAAGGGTTAAGGTTAGGGTTAGGGTAAGGGTTAGGGTAAGGATTAGGGTTAGGGTTAGGGTAAGGGTTAGTGTTAGGGTTAGGGTTAGGGTTTGGGAAAGGGTAAGGGTTAAGGTTAAGGTTAGGGTAAGGGTTAGGGTAAGGGTTAGGTTAGGGTTAGGGTTAGGGTTAGGGTAAGGGTTAGGGTTAGGGTTAGTGTTAGGTTTAGGGTTAGGGTTAGGGTAAGGGTTAGGATTAGGGTTAGGGTTAGGTTTAGGTTTAGGTTAGGGTAAGGGTAAGTGTTAGGTTTAGGTTTAGGGTTAGGGTTAGGGTAAGGGTAAGGGTTAGGGTTAGGGTTAGGTTTAGGGTAAGGGTTTGTTTTAGGGTTAGGGTTAGGGTTAGAGGTAGGGTTAGGGTTAGTGTAATGGTAGATGTTAGTATTAGGGTTAGGGTTAGGTT
>NW_028327645.1:7500-10000 GCF_031878675.1 Megascapheus bottae | reverse complement strand
TAGGTTAAGGGTAAGGGTTAGGGGTTAGGTTTAGGTTTAGGGTTAGGGTCAGCGTAAGGGTTAGGTTTAGGGTTAGGGTTAGGGTACGGGTTAGTTTTAGGGTTAGGGTTAGGGTTAATTAAGGGGAAGGGGTAGGGTTAGGGTTAGGGTTAGGGTAGGGGTTAGGGTAAGGGTAAGTGTTAGGGTTAGGGTTAGGGATAGAATAAGGGAAAGAGTTAGGGTTAGGGTTAGGGGTTAGTTTTAGGGTTAGGGTTAGGGTTAGGTTAAGTGTTAGGTTTAGGGTAAGGGTAAGGGTTAAGGTTAGGGTTAGGGTTAGGGTTAGGGTTAGTGTTAGGTTTAGTGTTAGGGTTAGGGTAAGGGCAAGGTTTAGGGTTAGGGTTAGGGTTAAGTTTAGGGTTAGGGTTAGGTTTAGGGTAGGGGTTATGGTTAGGGTTAGGTAAGGTTTAGGTTTAGGGTTAGGGTTTGGGTAGGGGTTATGGTAAGGGTAAGTGTTAGGGTTAGGGTTTGGGTAGGGGTTATGGTAAGGGTAAGTGTTAGGTTTAGGGTTAGGGTAGGGGTTAGGGTAAGGGTAAGTGTTAGGGTTATGGGTAGGGTTAGGATAAGGGTAAGTGTTAGGGTTAGGGTTAGTGTTAGTGTTAGGGATTAGGGTTAGGGTTAGAGGTTAGGGTTAGTGTTACCGTTAGGGTTAGGGTTAGGGTAAGGGTTAGGGTTAGGTGTTAGGGTTAGTGTTTTAGGGTTAGCTTAAGGGTTAGGGTTAGGGTTAGAGTTAGGTTAAGGTTTGGGTTAGGGTTAGAGTTAGGGTTAGGGTTAGGTTTAGGGTAAGGGTTATGGTTAAGGTTAAGTTTAGGGTTAGGGTTAGGTTTAGGGTTAGGGTAAGGGTAAGGGTTAGGGTTAGGCTTAGTGTTAGGGTAAGGGTTAGTTTTAGGGTTAGGGTTAGGGTTACAGTTAGGTTTAGGATTAGTGTAATGGTAGAGGTTAGTGTTAGGGTTAGGGTTAGGTTTAGGGTAAGGGTTAGGGTTAGGGTTATGTTTATGGTTAGGGTAAGGGTTATTGTTAGAGTTAGGGTTAGGGTTAGGGTAAGGGTTAGGGTTAGGGTTAGGTTTGGGTAAGGGGTAGGGTTAGAGTTAGTTAGAGGGTTAGGGTTAGGGTTAGGGTTAGGTTTAGGGTAAGGGTTAGGGGTAGGGTTAGAGTTAGTTAAAGGGTTAGGGTTAGGGTTAGGGTTAGGGTAAGGTCAAGGGTTAGAGTTAGGGTTAGGGTTAAGGTTAGGGTTAGGTTTAGGTTTAGGGTTAGGGTTAGGTTTAGGGTTAGGGTTAGGGTAAGTGTAAGGGTTAGGGTTAGGGTTAGGGTTAAGGTTAGGTTTAGGGTTAGGGTTAGGTTTAGGGTAAGGTTTAGGCTTAGGTTTAGGGTTAGGGTTAGTGTTAGAGTTAGGTTTAGTGTTAGGGTAAGGGTAAGAGTTAGGTTTAGGGTTAGGTTTAGGGTTAGGTTAATGGTTAGGGTTAGGGGTTAGGTTTAGGTTTAGGGTTAGGGTAAGGTATAGCGTTAGGGTTAGGGTAAGGGTTAGTTTTAGGATTAGTGTTAGAGTTTGGTTTAGGGTTAGGGTAAGGGTTAGCGTTAGGCTTATGGTTAGGTTTAGGGTTAGGGTTAGGATAAGGGTAAGGGTTAGGTTTAGGTTTAGGGTTAGGTTTAGTGTTGGGGTTAAGGTTAGGGTTAGGGTAAGGTTAAGGTTAGGTTTCGGTTAGGGTTAGGGTTAGGGTAGGGGTTAGTGTAAGGTTAAGTGTTTGGGTTAAGTTTAGGGATAGGATAAGGTAAGAGGTAGGGTTAGGGGTTAGGATTAGGGGTTATGTTTAGGTTAGGGTTAGGGTTAGGTTTAGGGTTAGCTTTAGGGTAAGGGTAAGGTTTAAGGTTAGGGTTAGGGTTATGGTTAGTGTTAGGTTTAGTGTTAGGGTTAGGGTTAGGGTTAGGTATAAGGTTAGGGTTGGGGTTAGAGTTAGGGTTAGGATTAGGGTTAGGGTTAGGGTAAGGTTTAGGGTTAGGATAGGTTTAGGTTTAGGGAAAGAGTAAGGGTTAAGGTTAGGGTTAGGGTAAGGGTTAGGGTAAGGATTAGGTTAGGGTTAGGGTTAGGGTAAGGGTTAGTGTTAGGGTTAGGTTTAGGGTTAGGGTTAGGGTAAGGTTTAGGATTAGGGTTAGGGTTAGGTTTAGGTTTAGGTTAGGGTAAGGGTAAGTGTTAGGTGTAGGTTTAGGTTTAGGGTTACGGTAAGGGTAAGGGTTAGGGTTAGGGTTAGGGTTAGGGTTAGGGTAAGGGTTTGTTTTAGGGTTAGGGTTAGGTTTAGAGGTAGGGTTAGGGTTAGTGTAATGGTAGATGTTAGTATTAGGGTTAGGGTTAGGGTTAGGTTTAGGGTAAGGGTTAGGGTTAGGGTTATGGTTATACTTAGGGTAAGGGTTATGGTTAGAGTTAGGGTTACGGTTAGGGTAAGGGATAGGGTTAGGGTTAGGTTTAGGG
>NW_028327645.1:0-2500 GCF_031878675.1 Megascapheus bottae | reverse complement strand
GGTTAGGGTTAGGGTTAGGGTTAGTTTAGTGTTAGGTTTAGAGTAAGGGCAAGGGTTAGGTTTAGGGTTAAGTTTAGGGTTAGGGTTAGGTTTAGGGTTAGGGGAAGGGCAAGGGTTTGGGTTAGGGTTATGGTTAAGGTTAGGGTTAGGGTTAGGGTTAGGTTTAGGGTTAGTGTTAGGTTTAGGATTAGAGTTTGGCTTAGGGTTAGGGTAAGGGGAAGGGTTAGGTTTAGGGTTAGGGTTAGGGTTAGGTTAAGGGTAAGGGTTAAGGGTTAGGTTTAGGTTTAGGGTTAGGGTCAGCGTAAGGGTTAGGTTTAGGGTTAGGGTTAGGGTAAGGGTTAGTTTTAGGGTTAGGGTTAGGGTTAGTTAAGGGGAAGGGGTAGGGTTAGGGTTAGGGTTAGGGTAGGGGTTAGGGTAAGGGTTTGTTTTAGGGTTAGGGTTAGGGTTAGAGGTAGGGTTAGGGTTAGTGTAATGGTAGATGTTAGTATTAGGGTTAGGGTTAGCGTTAGGTTTCGGATAAGGGTTAGGGTTAGGGTTATGGTTATGATTAGGGTAAGGGTTATTGTTAGAGTAAGGGTTAGGGTTAGGGTAAGGGTTAGGGTTAGGGTTAGGTTTAGGGTAAGGGTTAGGGGTTAGGGTTAGGGTTAGTTTTAGGGTTAGGGTAAGGGTACGGGTTCGGGTTAGGATTAGGTTTAGGTTTAGGGTTAGGGTTAGGGTAAGGGCAAGGGTTAGTGTTAGGGTTGGGGTTAAGGTTAGGGTTAGGTTTAGGGTTAGGGTTAGGGTTAGGGTTAGGGTAAGGGTAAGGGTTAGGGTTAGGGTTAAGCTTAGGGTTAAGTTTAGGTTTAGGATTATGGTTAGGTTTAGTGTAAGTTTTAGGCTTAGGGTTAGGGTTAGTGTTAGAGTTAGGTTTAGGGTTAGGTAAGGGTAAGGGTTAGGGTTAGGGTTAGGTTTAGGGTTAGGTTAAGGGTTAGGGTTAGGGGTTAGGTTTAGGGTTAGGTTTAGGGTTAGGGTAAGGGTAAGGTTTAGGGTTAGGATTAGGGTTAGGGTTAGGGTAAGGGTTAGGGTTAGGGTTGTGGTTAGGTTATGGTTATGGTTAGGGTAAGGGTAAGTGTTACGGTTAGGTTTAGGCTTAGGTTTAGTTTTGGGGTTAAGGTTAGGGTTAGGGTAAGGTTAAGGTTTAGGGTTATGGTTAGGGTTAGGGTTAGGGTAGGGGGTTAGGGGAAGGGTAAGTGTTAGGGTTAAGGTTAGGGATAGGATAAGGTAAGAGTTAGGGTATGGTTAGAGTTAGGGGTTATGTTTAGTGTTAGGGTTAGGGTTAGGTTTAGGGTTAGCTTTAGGGTAAGGGTAAGGGTTAGGTTAGGGTTAGGGTTAGGATTAGTGTTAGGTTTAGTGTTAGGGTTAGAGTAAGGGCAAGGGTTAGGGTTAGGGTTAAGTTTAGGGTTAGGGTTAGGTTTAGGGTTAGGGTTAGGGGAAGGGCAAGGGTTTGGGTTAGGGTTATGGTTAAGGTTAGGGTTAGGGTTATGGTTAGGTTAGGGTTAGGGTTAGGTTTAGGATTAGAGTTTGGTTTAGGGTTAGGGTAAGGGGAAGGGTTAGGTTTAGGGTTAGGGTTAGGGTTAGGTTAAGGGTAAGGGTTAGGGGTTAGGTTTAGGTTTAGGGTTAGGGTCAGGGTAAGGGTTAGGTTTAGGGTTAGGGTTAGGGTAAGGGTTAGTATTAGGGTTAGGGTTAGGGTTAGTTAAGGGGAAGGGGTAGGGTTAGGGTTAGGGTTAGGGTAGGGGTTAGGGTAAGGGTAAGTGTTAGGGTTAGGGTTAGGGATAGAATAAGGGAAAGAGTTAGGGTTAGGGTTAGGTTTAGGGGTTAGTTTTAGGGTTAGGGTTAGGGTTAGGTTAAGGGTTAGGTTTAGGGTAAGGGTAAGGGTTTAAGGTTAGGGTTAGGGTTAGGGTTAGGGTTAGTGTTAGGTTTAGTGTTAGGGTTAGGGTAAGGGCAAGGTTTAGGGTTAGGGTTAGGGTTAAGTTTAGGGTTAGGGTTAGGTTTAGGGTAGGGGTTACGGTTAGGGTTAGGTAAGGTTTAGGTTTAGGGTTAGGGTTTGGGTAGGGGTTATGGTAAGGGTAAGTGTTAGGGTTAGGGTTAGGGATAGGATAAGAGTAAGGGTTAGGGTTAGGGTTATGGTTAGGGCAAGGGTTAGGGTTCGGGTTTGGGTTAGGGTTAGGTAAAGGGCTAGGTTTAGGGTTAGGGTTAGGTTAGGGTTAGGTTAAGGATTAGGGTTAGGTTTAGGGTTAGTGTGAGGGTTAGGGTAGGGGTTAGGGTAAGGTTAAGTGTTAGGGTTAGGGGTAGGATTAGGATAAGGGTAAGTGCTAGGGTTAGGGTTAGTGTTAGTGTTAGGGATTAGGGTTAGGGTTAGAGGTTAGGGTTAGTGTTACGGTTAGGGTTAGTGTTAGGGTAAGGGTTAGGGTTAGGTGTTAGGGTTAGTGTTAGGGTTAGCTTAAGGGTTAGGGTTAGGGTA
>NW_028327644.1:0-31211 GCF_031878675.1 Megascapheus bottae | reverse complement strand
TCTTTTGATTATTATTAATAGTTGTGAATGGATTCTCCACATATTTGTTCTAGTCTCTGCTTTCTCTTCCGTTAGGTACAAATCTAGAAATAGGAGTGTTGGACCATATTTCTATGTAATTGTATATTTAGTACTTTTTTAGCACTCTCCACGCAATTTTTGATTGTTTTATATTCCTTGCAGAACTATTCCAAAGTTCTACTTCTTCTCACTACCTTCCCAGTAATAGTTAGACTTTGAAAGTTGTCTTTTTGTATGCGTGTGTGTGTGTGTGTGTTTGTGTGTGTGTATGTGGATCTTTTTGTTTAAAACTATATTTATATTAACATATTTAAAGTAATGATTTCATTGTAATTTTAATTGTTCTCATGACTGTTAATATTGAACTTCTTTCTACATTTTGAACTACTATTTCTATATATTCTTTTTAGAAAATCCTCCCCAATCTCCAATTTTTTTTCCCTTTTTTTGTGGGGTAGTGGGGAAAGTCATGGGGCTTGGACCTTGGGCCGTGAGCTCTTTAGTTTAAGGCTATTGTCCTCCCCTGGGTATTGCCCCTCAGTTCTTCTGCTCACAGCTCCCTACCCCTCTTCCCATTATATACAGAACAAAGGTCATCCTCAGCCTTTTTGAAAAAGTAAAACATACAGTAAATTTGTAGTATAAAACAGCAAGTAATAAATTTCTTGCCAGGTGCAGTGACTTCTACCTGTAATCCTAGCTACTCAGATATCAGGCTGATATCTAAAGATTTGGTTCAAAGCCAGCCTGGGCATTAGAAAGTCTATGAGACTCTCATGTACAGTTAACCACTAGAATATGGGAAATGGCACTGTGGCTTCATAGGTAGGGTGATAGCCTTGAGTTGAAGAGCTCAGGAACAGTGCCCAGGCCCAGAGTTCAAGCCTTACAAATCCCCCAGCCAAAAAAAAGAAAAAAAACTTTCTTCCCCAAGTGACTATTATGCCAGACATAGAACATTAACATTCTGGGTGTACTTCACGGTATTATTACTTGATACCCTAAGATTTTGCAATATTCTCACAGTACCAGCATATGTCATCATATAATGTAGTTCTTTTTCAATGGAATAATTCCATTTATAACCTAAATCTACTCCCCCGACATATTTTTGTCGATACCACAATTGCTCTACCATGATATGCCACAGCCATTAAACATTTCCCACGGAATTTTGTGCCAGGCTGGTTTGAATCATGGTCTTTAGATCTCAGTCTCCTGAGTAGCTAGGATGACAGGCATGAGCCACCAACACCTGGCTTGCCTTTTTATTTTTTTGTGGGTCTTGGGACTTGAACTCTGGGCCTAGTCACCATCCCTAAACTTTTCAGGTCAATATTTCATGTAAGTCTAAACATTTAAGTAAAGGAATAAAATTCCAACAAAAGAAGAATAAAATTCCACACATGGTGTGTTTATAACTCGGTGCTAATTACTTGATGAAAATGTTTCATTCCAGAAGCTGGTGTCATTTGATGATGTAGCTGTGAATTTCAGCTGGGAGGAGTGGCAGAATCTGGACAATGCTCAGAGGACCCTGTATAGAGATGTAATGCTGGAGACCTACAGCAACCTGGTGTCCTTAGGTGAGCAAAAGTCAAATTCACTTGCAAGGCCAATTGCCTTGTTATTTTGCAGATACGTGAATGTTTATCAAACTTTCAATACTATTTAAATGAAAGATTCCAGGCCCCTGAGAAGTATCATTACTTTCTAAAGAAAACCTAAGGTAATTTTGTACTCATTCTTCAGGATACCTTCAGGATACTTTGACAACAGTTCTAAATTATGTTTCCTCTAATGGAGACGACATTGCAAACTTACACAGTAATTGTAAGTGGATAAACAATCCAGAATAGAATATATATCATTATTGGAAATAGGATCTACAAATCACTAAACAGTGAGGTTATAATGCAAACCTGGCACTAGGTGCAATGTTTCATGCCTGTAATCTTAAAATACTCAGGAGGAAGAAATCTAAGA
Organism: Megascapheus bottae; assembly: GCF_031878675.1. Taxonomy (NCBI): domain Eukaryota; kingdom Metazoa; phylum Chordata; class Mammalia; order Rodentia; family Geomyidae; genus Megascapheus; species Megascapheus bottae. The sequence continues at coordinate 29,204 of NW_028327644.1, read as the reverse complement.
ATTCTAATTTGAAGCCAGCAATGGCATAAAAATTGCCATGAAACTCTATAACTCCAAGTAACCCCTCAAAAATGTTAGTGGAGTGTCAAGAGTTTATGCCATACAAAATGAATCCAGAGCTGGGGAAAAGTCAACCATGGAGCCAGTGAGAAATGAGAAAAAAGATTTAAAGATAACTTGTGAGTAGGATGTCTGCGAACTTAAAGCAATGATGACACAGCATAAGCAATAATTCTCTACTGTTTCTAATTTACAGGGCCCTGTGTTCCCAAACCTGTATTAATTGACAAGCTAGAGCACTGTGCAGAACTCTGGATAGGAAATTCCTCTGACAAGAATATCACAGGTGAGTGAATGCATCTTCATATTGATGTTGGAGCCTGAGCTCCATTACTAAGTTCATGTTGTGATGTACTGAGCAATAATATTCTTAGTTACCCTAAATCCTGTGTGGAACCTATGGAATTCTTTGTGAATGAATCAAGAATCATTTTCTTTTCCCAATCCTATGCTTGGTCTCAGGGCCTGAGCATGGTCCTTTCGTTTTCTCAAGGCTAGCTCTCTACTTCTTCAGTCATAGCACCACTTCTGGCTTTTTCTTTGTATGTAGTACCAAGGAACTGAACCAGGTCTTTGTGCATGCTAGCCCAAACCCCCGACACCAAGAATCATAGGGTGATATAATGAATTCTATGTGGCAGTAGAGTTAAAGTTAGATTTCTCTGTAGAAATCACTGTGAAACAAAATGAAATCAGAAAGCGATGAGCCCGTGGCTCATGCCTGTAATCCTAGCTACTTAGGAGGCTGAGATCTGAGGATCAAGGTTCAAAGACTGACCTATCACAAAAACACCTTAGACTCTTCTCTCCAATGAACCAATAGAAAATGAGAAGTGGGGTTGAGGCTAAAGACATAGGGCAGCAACCTTGAGGTGAAGAGCTCAGGAAGAACAGCCAGGTCTAGAATTCAAGTCCCATGACTGCAAAACAAGAAAGAAAGAAAGAAAGAAAGAAAGAAAGAAAGAAAGAAAGAAAGAAAGAAAGAAAGAAAGAGGGAAGAAAGAGTGAAGGAAGGAAAGGAAGAAAGAAAGAAAGAAAGATATTTCATTTCTTTAAAACTAAGACTATAAATGATTGAGCAAACAAGGAATAAGTCAGCGCATTTGCTGGTAGGGAGAGAATGGTATTCAGAACCAGACCTTTCCACCAGTAATTGAGCCTACTGGTAGAGTGCTTGCCTAGCATGCACAAAAACACAGGTTTGATTCCTTATTACCACATACATAGAAAAAGCCAGAAGTAATGACTTCATTGGTAGGGTTCTAGTCTTGAGAAAACCCAAGGACAGTAGTTAGGTCCTAAGTTCAAACCCACGAATGGAAGGAAAAAAACAGCAACAAAGTTTTAATCAACATAAGAAAATTAACTAGACAATGAGCTGGAGATTTTCTGGTCTTCCATGGTTCTGAGGGACAGGAGTGTTAGAAAAGGAATTTTTATAAGACTTCAAATGGAAAGAAACAAATTTCAAAATTCCCACTAATACCTAAAGTGAGACTTTAGTGAGAAGTTGTAACTGAAGGGATATAGGTGTAAGTCCTTACTCTCAAGAATCGTTCTTGCTTGGATCAAAGGCAAAGAGACATATAAACGAAGCTTGTGGCCGGTGAATCTAGAAAAAATTCGTGTTCCTCACTTAATGGTTAATAAGCAAACAGCATTGAAACTGGGTAAGGTAATCCTATCTGCTACTCAGGACCTGAGACTCTTATCTGTAGTTAACTCTAGAAAACAGGAAATGGGGCTGTAGATCAAGGATAGGGGTTATAGTCTTCTGCTGAAGTGTTCAGGGACAGGGCCGAGGCCTATGAACTCCAAAAAAAAAAGAAAAGAAAAGAAAAGAAAGTTTTAAAAGATGCAAAACAGCACAATAATTAGATTATTTCTCAAAAATGAAAGAAAGGCAGCTATTCCTCAATGTATAAATATATAAATGAAAAAGAGAAGGAACTAGAAATTTAAAACTAGAGAATATTTAAAAGTCATCAGTCCTTCTAAGAAAAGTGTTGGAGTATGGGTTCTATATGTGGTGAACTGGAAGCCCAGCAGTGACTTGTTAACCAAAGAGTCACCATGATGAGCAAAGGATAGAAATCTGCATGAGCCTCTTAGCGGATGGAGTCACAGAAGAGAACCTCAGCTCCCATCCCATAGTTAGAAGTATATAGAGATGGGGAAGTTGGCATCACCTTGATGTCATTGTGTCCATGGAGACTGGAAGCCATGGTTCTGTGAAAGCACAATGTTCTGGTTACTGAGCTGAGAGGCTGAGGAGAGCCAAGTCCTGGCCATGAAGAAATCAGGGTGGCAGCAGAGCAACTCTGCTGCAGTGTGTGCCTGCTTGGCTCTTCTTATTCTGTGGTGGATCAGGCCGGAGCTGGTGATAGTAACTGTTTTGTGGTCACAAGCCCTTCACCAAGAGCTTCCTCTGGGATCCTCATAAGCTACAGGGTGGGCATGTCATGTACTCTCTGTGGAGAAGTTGCCCCAGGAGAAGAAATATGCACTTCATGTGAGTGTTGGACAGGGCAGGAGGGCTCCCTAGGATCAGAAGCCACAGGAGGGGTGCAGATGGGGGAATGCTAGGGGCCCCAGGGGACAGTGGGAGTTAGGGCACAGTTGGTTCCTTCTGCAGGGTTGACACCGCTTCACAAACCCAACAGAATGAGGTTCACATTACAGATGTCAGAGACAGTGCAGATTGCCAATGGGCGCAGGGGTCACTGTCACCCCCAGATGCTGGCTGCATGCTGGGATGCACCCAGAGATGGTTTCAAGATCAGATAATGAGGATGTTGCAGGGTGTAACCATTCTTTTCAGATGGCTCTCTACCTCTCTTGAGCTTCATCTCTATCTTTGGCTTTTTCTTGGCAGTTAACTGGAAATTAGAGTTTCATGGACTTTCCTTTCTGGACTGGCTTCAAACAGAAGCTATGCACAGTTTTCAAACCATACCCTACTGAAGAAGGAAAGCTTGATCTGGTGCTTAACTGGGTTGCATTTTGGCTCCATTTGCTATGCCTCACGGGAGGGGGCTCATCATTTGTAGACTAAGATCTCATGACCTTCAAAGCCAAATGCTACCTGAAAGTTCTGGGTCGCAGCCTATGTGTTGGGCCTGGGTGAATACATTCTCTGTTATGCTGGTCATCAACCCATGTTTTAAGCTGGAAGTAGGCAGTGCCACATTTGATAAGAACATCTGCCAGAGATTGTCACCTCATGAAAGCAGATTCTAAATTTGTATTCCATTTCCTGTGGTGGAGAAATCCCCTCCAAGTTAGACAGGTTCACATCCACCTGCAGGTCACACTCCTAATGCACCCTTGAGTGTCCTCATGGTATTGGGATCTAAGTGTGTAGGGAATGCTGGTTTAGTCCATGAATTAGCTGGACAAGTGATGACAAACGTGTTGTGGATTAATATGAGAACAATTTAAGAAGCCCTGGAGGAGCATCAACCTGACCCTCTGTGGTGCTATAAATCTGATAGGATGTTCCAGACTGAGAAACAATCACATGGCTTGGTGTTTGGCATCCAGACAAGTGAGTGCATGTCTTAGCTGTCAGCCAATACAGAGGAGGACATGAATAATTGGGAGAAAAGCATCTGTCAGACCCTTGTCTGGGGGCAGGTGGAGAGAACATAGGAAGGTAGATACCATGGCTGTGGTGGGGCCAAAAAAAGGGTAAAAGAGGCAAAGGAACCAGGTACTGGTAGCTCAAGACTGTCATCCTAGCTACTCAGGAGTTTGAGATCTGAGGATCACAATTCAAAGCCAGCCCAGGACAGAAACTCCATGAGACTCTTATCTGCAAAAAACTACTGAATGCAAGAAGCTCAAGCTCAGTGACAGCATCCAGGCCTAGCGTTCAAACTCGGGACTGGCAGAAAAAAGTATCAAAGGACAAGTAGCTGGCCAAAAGTTAGAGGGACTCTATCTTGACAAACAATACAATGGTAAGTTGCACTCAGAAGGCTTGCACAAAATCTGGAAATGCCTGAGACCTACCTATGTATGTTTCCTGTTTGTCTAAATACATATGTTTATGCATTTATATATTAGTATAGAGAGACAGATCAATACATATGACTATACATATATACATAGCGAGACACTTATTGGTGGGTGTTTGTGTTTTGTAGATGGCTATCTCTGTTTAAGAAAGATAGAAAATATGCAAATATCTTTAAAAAAAACTTGATAAAATATAGAGAGACATAAACTCGAGGGAATCTGAAATGACAAGTTTATTCATAGGCACGTTTATCCTTATGGATTCCTCAGCAAGTTTTAATTTTTTTCATTATTTTCTTTCTTTTTCTGAACCAGTGCTAAGGATTTCTCTCAGGGACCAGGTGCTGCCAATTACTAATTTTCTCATGGCTGGTACAAGAGGAACTGAGCCACAGTTCCACTTTTGCCTTATTTATTCATGCTTAACTGAAGATAAAGATTTCTATCAGTGACTTTCTCTCAGGGGCTGGATTCTAACGAGGATCCCCAGACCTCAGCCTTCTCTATAGCTACAATTAACAATATGAGAACCAGCACTGGGTTCCAATGCACAGGGCAAGAAATTGAGTGAATCTCTCAACTTCAATTAGCTATAATAAGCTAGAAGTGAAAGACCAATACCTTTGAGGAAAAGATGCTGAGGGTTATCACACAGGCCCTATGAGTAAGCCCTAAACCCTGTACACATGTGTGCATGCACACATTGGCAGATACACACACAGACATGCACACACACAATATCTCAGGCAATATTGTATTTTGAATTAATATCCAAAGATTGGACAACAGGATAGCAAGTAATAAAATCTGTTTTTCTTGTCTACATTGAGGGAAAGGGATAAGTCACAAGATGCAGAAGCGAAGAATTCAGAGGCAAATGCTGTGAGTGAATAACTTGTAAAAAGCACATTTCTTTTCTTTTCTTTTCTTTTGTTTTTTTCTGCCATTCCTGGGGCTTGAACTCAGGGCCTGGGCACTGCTCTTGGCTTTTCCCAAGTCTAGCCCTCTGCCACTTGAGTCACATTGCCATATGGATTTTTATATCTGTGTGATATTAAGGACTCAAACCTAGATCTTCATGGATGCTAGGCAAGCACTCTACCACTGGGCCAAACTCTAAACCCCGATTAAGTATTTATAAATAGTCATCATCATCATATCAAAATATCCTTTCTCCTAAAAGAATGAACACTTATCTATGTCTGTAAGACTTTTATGTCACCAATGCTTCTGTGATTTTCCCACTTGCATTTTTACAGATGACAGCACAGATATTCATCAGGAAGAACACTTCTTAGCAGAAAGAACAGCGCTGGAGGAATTTCAATTCCAAACTTTAGACTCTATTACAGAGCTATAATTCTCAAAACAGCTTGGTACTGGCACAAGAACAGGCCTGAAGTCCAATGGAATAGAACTGCGGACCCAGATATTCAACCACAGACCTATGGCCACCTAATCTTTGACAAGGGAGCCAAAAAAATAGAATGGAAGAAAGATAGCCTCTTCAACAAGTTGTGCTGGCAGAACTGGTTAAGCACCTGCAGAAAACTAAAGTTGGATCCTTCTTTGTCACCTTGCACTAGAATTAACTCCAAATGGATCAAAGACCTGGAGGTAAAAGCTGACACACTGAAAAGTTTACAGGAAGGAATAGGAGATACACTAGGCCTCCTTGGCACAGGTCGAAACTTTCTTAATAAGGACCAAGAATCACAACAAATCAGAGAAAGGCTCGATAAGTGGGACTGTATTAAACTGCAGAGCTTTTGTATGGCAACAGATATAGCTAGTAAACTAATCAGGAAGCCTACAGAGTGGGAGAATATCTTCACCAACAAACAACGGACAAAGGCCTCATATCTAAAATATATCAACAACTCACAAAATTGAATCACTCCAAAACTACCCTCCAAAGTAACACCCATCCCATTAAAAAATGGGCCAAAGACTTAAAGAGAGTCTTCTCTGAAGAAGAAACAAAAATGGCCTATAGACACATGAAGAAATGCTCCACATCTCTAGTCATAAAAGAAATGCAAATCAAAACAACTCTAAGATTCCACCTCACTCCAGTTAGAATGGCCAGGATCAGGAAAACGAATGACAACAGATGCTGGAGGGGATGTGGCCAGGAGGGATCACTACTACACTGTTGGTGGGAGTGCAAACTCATTCAACCACTATGGAAAGCCGTGTGGCAGTGCCTCAAATGGCTAAACATAGAACTCCCCTATGACCCAGCAATTCCACTACTTGGCAATTACCCAACAATCCAGAAACAAGGGCATACTAAACCCACTAGCACAACAATGTTCATTGCAGCACTATTCACCATAGCAAAGATATGGAACCAACCCACATGTCCCCCAGTTGATGAGTGGATCAACAAGTTGTGGTATTTGTACACAATGGAATTCTATGCTGCTGTCAGAAAGAATGACATCGCCCCATTTGTTAGGAAATGGAAAGACTTAGAACAAATCATATTAAGTGAAGTAAGTCAGACTCAAAGGAACTTAGGCTCAGTGGTTTCCCTCATTCGTCATAATCAGTAGAAACCTTGGGCTCTACTAGCAGAGATTTGCAATAGAGCAAAAGGCCATATATAAGGCCATATAATGTGAAGCTAATTGAAAGGACCTCCTGGATATTGAAACAAAAGCCACATAATGAATGATTGTTGTCCTAATGTACTATGTTGTCTCTCATCTCCTTTGCTGTCCCTTGGTTATCCCACATTGGTATAGTATCTCACTTTGTTATCTGATATATTGAATTTATTTGTATTTGGATATTTGAAATTTGATAGGGAAGGGGGGAAACCAAGACGGGTGGGGGGTGTGGGGTTGGAGGGAAATGGGTACCAACACATGTGAAAGGGTATCAATGTATGTGAATTAATGCACCTTCTATCTTGCAAATATCATGGAACCCTTTTACTAATTACAATTAAAAAAATTTAAAAGAAAAGAAAGTTGTAGTGTGTGGGGAGGATGATGGGGTCAAATACATTTCTTCTTAGAAATGTAACTCATCTGGTTGCCCTGGATTTTCCTGGCCTTCTTCTTAGAGAAAGGCCTGTTATACTGGATTTGTGGCTTGGCAATGATCTAGCATGTACATCTTCGAGTAAGACATCGACAACTTCCATGCCTGAGACTCGAGTTTCCTGACCTTTGGCAACAGCACAGCAACACCTTTCTTCCTCCTGAGCCACAGGACAAGTGAGCTGGCTTGAGTTGGTTGTTAGTTACAGTGGCTTGGTTACCAGGCTTCCATATTCTGTTCCATTGTGAGGGAGGCAGGGTCACTTTTCAGGGCCCAATGACCAAAGATCCTTGCTCACAGAAGACCTCACCAAAGACATACTGGAGGCTGAATCTCTCCTCCAATCTCACAATATACATGTGGATGTAGTAAACAGCACACCTTATTTGTCCAATCCCAATGTCTTCCACTAGGCCCAACTACCAGTCTGGTCTCAGGCTCAAGGAGCCTGTGTTAGGTAAGATCCAAACTTAAGGGTCAATATTGCCCTCATCCTTTAGAAAACATTTGCTTCACAGTGCCTTCTCTGCCTGCATTTTGCCCCTTGTGGAATTTTTTTTGTTTTTGCTAGTCTTGGGACTTGACCTCAGAGTGTGAACATTGTTCTTGGGCTTTCTTTAGGCTTTAGCTGTCCCACCGAGCCACAGCACCCCTTGCAGTGTTTTCTATGTATGTGGTAATGAGGAATCAAACCTGAGTCTTTTTGCGTGGTAGCCAAGGACTCTACCACTAGGTCAAACACACAGGGCATCTTGCACATATTTTTGAAGTCAATCTACTAGGATATTATTAGGTTTCTGTATCCTAATCAATTTTTTCCTGATGATTAGCTTTGCTGTCATGTGAAAAAATGCAAGAGGGAAAAACACAGAAGAATTAGTGATATTTAAAAAAAAGCATTACACACATCGATAAGTGTTCATTCTTTGTAGGAGAAAGGATATTTTGATATGATGATGATGACTTTATAATTACTATGTCAGGGTTGAGAGTTTGGCATAGTGGTAGAGTGCTTGCCTAGCATCCATGAAGATCTGGGTTTGATTGCTCAGTATCGCATAGATAGAAAATCTAGATGGACACTGTGGTTCAAGTGGCAGAGGGCTAGACTTGAGCAAACCCGAGGACAGTGCTCAGGCCAGCAATTCAAACCCCAAGACTGGCAGAAAGATAAAAGAAAATAAAAATGCTTTTTACGAACTAATTCACTCACAGCATTGGCTTCTGAATTCTTCGCTTCTGCATCTTGTGAAATACCCCTTTCCCTCAACGTAGACAAGAAAAACAGATCCATCCCATGGTCCACTGTGTGGCTGGGCTAAGAGATAGTAGTGCAGCAACACATAAGTTGTATTCTAATACTTTCCAAACTTTGTACTCAAATATGCTACCTACTTACCAACTTAGGTCAGTTATCCTTATGCTATACCTTTTCTTCTTTACTACAATATTCTTACACTCCTACGTTAATCCTCTTGTACCTCCCCTGACCTCTCTCATTCTTTTTGTCTACCTCTGGACGTCAGCTCGTCTTTCAACCCTTATCCTGCACGGATCTACACTTGATGGCTGTTGAGCAATATTGTATGTGTAGGTGGTTAATTATTCTCTAGGCTCAGAGGGACTTAAAGACAATAGAGATTGGATTGAGAGGCTTATTGTTTTGGGTATAAATCGCTTATCAGTGGTTGTATTAGACTGGTCTGTAAGTGCACACAAAGAAAGAGTGATAATACCAATCAAAACTTGTGAACATCTAGTGTCTGCCAGCTACAGAGGTCTAGGTTGGTTACATCTGAAAAACTATAATCGTATTTAGTAGTAATCTTGCTCCCATTTTCAAATGGGCAGAACAAGAAACTCAAGAAAAATGTCAAATCAAGAAACAACATCCTCCCCCCAATGTAAACAGACAATGGAACAGTCACTGGCAAACCTAGAGGAGAGTCTTCCAAGTGCTACACAAATGCAATTGATAAAGATCGTTAATGGAAAATGTGAAAATATAAAGAAAGAGATAATGGAGGAAGCCATAGCTGAACAAGAGGAAAGCAAAAACAAGGTGATAAGTAAAAAAGAGGAAGCCATAAAGGAGGCCATAATAAAGATTTTCCAAAGAAAGATGGAAGAATTCATAGAATCCACAAATAAAAACGTGACCAAACTCCAGCAAATGTCCAAAGAAAATAAAGCTACTGAGCTAACCGCTCAAAAGAAAATCAAGGAGATAAAGAAATACATACATGATCTAAAACAAGAGATGCAAGGCATCAAAAATGAGCAATTAGAAGCAAGGGCGATGAAAAATAAAGTAGATAGATTTGATAGCAGGTTAGACAATGCAGAGGAGAGAATTTCCGGGGCTGAAGATAATTTAGTTATTATAGAGAAAGAACAGAAAATGAGTCAATCCCAATCTAGGAAATATGAGAGAGCGCTTCAGGAGGTGCAAGATACAATTATGAAGCCTAATTTAAGGCTACTTGGAATTGAGGATGGCGTGGAGAAAGAGGTCAATGGTATTGGAAATATACTTCAGGGAATCATCTCAGAGAATTTCCCAAATATCCAGAAGGGCAGGCCCATCCAGATACGAGAAGCTTTTAGAACCCCATGCCCTTAAATCAAACCAAGAATACTGTAGCCAGCTAAGCTCTCATTCATAACTGAGGGAATAATAAAAACATTCCATTCCAGGGAAAAGCTGCAACAATATGTCAAAACAAAACCAACACTACACAGAATTCTCAAAGATGCTCTATACATCGAAAACCAAAATAAATGCAATATTGGGAAAGAAATGGCACCTAAACAGCATACCATCTAAGGACCACAAGAACTGTCAAGACACAGGCCCTACTAAAAGCTTTTAAAAATGTTAGGAAGTAATAAATATCTCTCAATCCTAACTCTCAATATCAATGGACTTAACTCTCCAATTAAACGGCATAGGCTGTCTAGTTGGATCAAAAAGCAAGAGCCATCATTCTGCTGTCTTCAAGAGACACATCTTACCCCAAAACAATCATCTTTTGAAAGTGAGAGGTTGGAATAAACTCTATCAAGCTAACTGCCCCCATAAACAGGCTGGAGTTGCCATCCTCATATCAGATACAATAGACTTCAAACTAAAATTAGTAAGAAAAGACAAAGAAGGTGACTACATACTACTAAAGGGATCTTTCCTCCAGGAAGTCATAACAATCCTAAATATTTACATACCCTTTTGAAGATTCTCAAAAGTTTGAAGATTCTGCCAGTGTAAGTTAGATTCCGGCATTGATATTAAATAATGCAATGAGTAGGGATTTATATTTGAAATATCACTGTTGACAAAATCTAACACACATTTGCTTAGTATTTGCTTTTGATTTCCCAAGAAGTTCAGTACAAGCTAACATGTGTGGCATATATCGACTGGGAGAAATGATTCAGAATATGTGACTCATTTGAACAGGAGTCAGTGAAAAGATACAGAAACAGGATACCCATATTGTGATAATTTCTATCTTTTGCATATTTTGTGTTTGTTATTAATTCCATTTGTAGTGTACATTTCTAGGTAAAAACTTTTAAAATGTTTCCAAACAATTTCTTATTTCAACAGCAAAAAAGGCATTTATATGCCTGATAAAATTCACAGAATCCAAATTTTTCCATATTATTTTTTGTTTTTTGTTTTTTTTTGGTGGGTCATAGATCTTGAACTCAGCCTGTGCACTATCCCTGAGCTCTTCAGCTCCAGGCTACCACCTTACCCTGGAGCCAAGCCCCATTTCCCATTTTCTAAAGGTAAATTGGAGATAAGAGTCTCAGGTCTTTTTGTGCCAGGATGGCTTTAAACCTTGAGCCTCAGATCTCAGCCTCCTGAGTAGCTAGGATTATAGAAGTGAGCCACCACCTCATCATGCTCAGCTTTCTGGTTTTTTTTTAAACAAGCCCTTTGGCTGGAACTCGGTCTGAGCACTGTCCTTCAGCTTTCCTCAAGCCTAGTGATCTTCTACTTGAGCCACAGCACTACTTCTGGTTTTTTCTTTGTATGTGGTACTGGGGAATTGAACCTTCGTCTTCATACAAGCACTCTACAACTATGCCAAACTCCCAGCCCCTCCACATTAGTTTTTATGATAGATCTTTCCATGCATCTAGGATGGCTAGAAATCCTTCTTGAGTTTCCCAAAATCAGGGAGTATAGGTGTGTCCCATCCTGTGTGGCTACATAACCATTGTTTAGGGTACAGTTCTCTCTTCATTCTACCCATCTAGAGCAATTTTCATCTTCCATGTATAATCAATAAACATTCAGCTCCTGTTCCTCTCTACTCCATTCTCTGGAACCATCGTGCTTTTTGGCTCTAAGGGTTTGTTGATCCTTGGAAGCTCTGGAAGGGAATACATACCCTAGCTCTTCCTTTATGACTGCTGTATTTTTAGTTTACTGTAATCAAGATTCATCTGTAAAATGTTCTTCCTTTTCAATGCATTGTTTTGCGTATTTCTATCTTTTGATTATTATTAATAGTTGTGAATGGATTCTCCACATATTTGTTCTAGTCTCTGCTTTCTCTTCCGTTAGGTACAAATCTAGAAATAGGAGTGTTGGACCATATTTCTATGTAATTGTATATTTAGTACTTTTTTAGCACTCTCCACGCAATTTTTGATTGTTTTATATTCCTTGCAGAACTATTCCAAAGTTCTACTTCTTCTCACTACCTTCCCAGTAATAGTTAGACTTTGAAAGTTGTCTTTTTGTATGCGTGTGTGTGTGTGTGTGTTTGTGTGTGTGTATGTGGATCTTTTTGTTTAAAACTATATTTATATTAACATATTTAAAGTAATGATTTCATTGTAATTTTAATTGTTCTCATGACTGTTAATATTGAACTTCTTTCTACATTTTGAACTACTATTTCTATATATTCTTTTTAGAAAATCCTCCCCAATCTCCAATTTTTTTTCCCTTTTTTTGTGGGGTAGTGGGGAAAGTCATGGGGCTTGGACCTTGGGCCGTGAGCTCTTTAGTTTAAGGCTATTGTCCTCCCCTGGGTATTGCCCCTCAGTTCTTCTGCTCACAGCTCCCTACCCCTCTTCCCATTATATACAGAACAAAGGTCATCCTCAGCCTTTTTGAAAAAGTAAAACATACAGTAAATTTGTAGTATAAAACAGCAAGTAATAAATTTCTTGCCAGGTGCAGTGACTTCTACCTGTAATCCTAGCTACTCAGATATCAGGCTGATATCTAAAGATTTGGTTCAAAGCCAGCCTGGGCATTAGAAAGTCTATGAGACTCTCATGTACAGTTAACCACTAGAATATGGGAAATGGCACTGTGGCTTCATAGGTAGGGTGATAGCCTTGAGTTGAAGAGCTCAGGAACAGTGCCCAGGCCCAGAGTTCAAGCCTTACAAATCCCCCAGCCAAAAAAAAGAAAAAAAACTTTCTTCCCCAAGTGACTATTATGCCAGACATAGAACATTAACATTCTGGGTGTACTTCACGGTATTATTACTTGATACCCTAAGATTTTGCAATATTCTCACAGTACCAGCATATGTCATCATATAATGTAGTTCTTTTTCAATGGAATAATTCCATTTATAACCTAAATCTACTCCCCCGACATATTTTTGTCGATACCACAATTGCTCTACCATGATATGCCACAGCCATTAAACATTTCCCACGGAATTTTGTGCCAGGCTGGTTTGAATCATGGTCTTTAGATCTCAGTCTCCTGAGTAGCTAGGATGACAGGCATGAGCCACCAACACCTGGCTTGCCTTTTTATTTTTTTGTGGGTCTTGGGACTTGAACTCTGGGCCTAGTCACCATCCCTAAACTTTTCAGGTCAATATTTCATGTAAGTCTAAACATTTAAGTAAAGGAATAAAATTCCAACAAAAGAAGAATAAAATTCCACACATGGTGTGTTTATAACTCGGTGCTAATTACTTGATGAAAATGTTTCATTCCAGAAGCTGGTGTCATTTGATGATGTAGCTGTGAATTTCAGCTGGGAGGAGTGGCAGAATCTGGACAATGCTCAGAGGACCCTGTATAGAGATGTAATGCTGGAGACCTACAGCAACCTGGTGTCCTTAGGTGAGCAAAAGTCAAATTCACTTGCAAGGCCAATTGCCTTGTTATTTTGCAGATACGTGAATGTTTATCAAACTTTCAATACTATTTAAATGAAAGATTCCAGGCCCCTGAGAAGTATCATTACTTTCTAAAGAAAACCTAAGGTAATTTTGTACTCATTCTTCAGGATACCTTCAGGATACTTTGACAACAGTTCTAAATTATGTTTCCTCTAATGGAGACGACATTGCAAACTTACACAGTAATTGTAAGTGGATAAACAATCCAGAATAGAATATATATCATTATTGGAAATAGGATCTACAAATCACTAAACAGTGAGGTTATAATGCAAACCTGGCACTAGGTGCAATGTTTCATGCCTGTAATCTTAAAATACTCAGGAGGAAGAAATCTAAGAATTCTAATTTGAAGCCAGCAATGGCATAAAAATTGCCATGAAACTCTATAACTCCAAGTAACCCCTCAAAAATGTTAGTGGAGTGTCAAGAGTTTATGCCATACAAAATGAATCCAGAGCTGGGGAAAAGTCAACCATGGAGCCAGTGAGAAATGAGAAAAAAGATTTAAAGATAACTTGTGAGTAGGATGTCTGCGAACTTAAAGCAATGATGACACAGCATAAGCAATAATTCTCTACTGTTTCTAATTTACAGGGCCCTGTGTTCCCAAACCTGTATTAATTGACAAGCTAGAGCACTGTGCAGAACTCTGGATAGGAAATTCCTCTGACAAGAATATCACAGGTGAGTGAATGCATCTTCATATTGATGTTGGAGCCTGAGCTCCATTACTAAGTTCATGTTGTGATGTACTGAGCAATAATATTCTTAGTTACCCTAAATCCTGTGTGGAACCTATGGAATTCTTTGTGAATGAATCAAGAATCATTTTCTTTTCCCAATCCTATGCTTGGTCTCAGGGCCTGAGCATGGTCCTTTCGTTTTCTCAAGGCTAGCTCTCTACTTCTTCAGTCATAGCACCACTTCTGGCTTTTTCTTTGTATGTAGTACCAAGGAACTGAACCAGGTCTTTGTGCATGCTAGCCCAAACCCCCGACACCAAGAATCATAGGGTGATATAATGAATTCTATGTGGCAGTAGAGTTAAAGTTAGATTTCTCTGTAGAAATCACTGTGAAACAAAATGAAATCAGAAAGCGATGAGCCCGTGGCTCATGCCTGTAATCCTAGCTACTTAGGAGGCTGAGATATAAACGAAGCTTGTGGCCGGTGAATCTAGAAAAAATTCGTGTTCCTCACTTAGTGGTTAATAAGCAAACAGCATTGAAACTGGGTAAGGTAATCCTATCTGCTACTCAGAACCTGAGACTCTTATCTGTAGTTAACTCTAGAAAACAGGAAATGGGGCTGTAGATCAAGGATAGGGGTTATAGTCTTCTGCTGAAGTGTTCAGGGACAGGGCCGAGGCCTATGAACTCCAAAAAAAAAAGAAAAGAAAAGAAAAGAAAGTTTTAAAAGATGCAAAACAGCACAATAATTAGATTATTTCTCAAAAATGAAAGAAAGGCAGCTATTCCTCAATGTATAAATATATAAATGAAAGAGAGAAGGAACTAGAAATTTAAAACTAGAGAATATTTAAAAGTCATCAGTCCTTCTAAGAAAAGTGTTGGAGTATGGGTTCTATATGTGGTGAACTGGAAGCCCAGCAGTGACTTGTTAACCAAAGAGTCACCATGATGAGCAAAGGATAGAAATCTGCATGAGCCTCTTAGCGGATGGAGTCACAGAAGAGAACCTCAGCTCCCATCCCATAGTTAGAAGTATATAGAGATGGGGAAGTTGGCATCACCTTGATGTCATTGTGTCCATGGAGACTGGAAGCCATGGTTCTGTGAAAGCACAATGTTCTGGTTACTGAGCTGAGAGGCTGAGGAGAGCCAAGTCCTGGCCATGAAGAAATCAGGGTGGCAGCAGAGCAACTCTGCTGCAGTGTGTGCCTGCTTGGCTCTTCTTATTCTGTGGTGGATCAGGCCGGAGCTGGTGATAGTAACTGTTTTGTGGTCACAAGCCCTTCACCAAGAGCTTCCTCTGGGATCCTCATAAGCTACAGGGTGGGCATGTCATGTACTCTCTGTGGAGAAGTTGCCCCAGGAGAAGAAATATGCACTTCATGTGAGTGTTGGACAGGGCAGGAGGGCTCCCTAGGATCAGAAGCCACAGGAGGGGTGCAGATGGGGGAATGCTAGGGGCCCCAGGGGACAGTGGGAGTTAGGGCACAGTTGGTTCCTTCTGCAGGGTTGACACCGCTTCACAAACCCAACAGAATGAGGTTCACATTACAGATGTCAGAGACAGTGCAGATTGCCAATGGGCGCAGGGGTCACTGTCACCCCCAGATGCTGGCTGCATGCTGGGATGCACCCAGAGATGGTTTCAAGATCAGATAATGAGGATGTTGCAGGGTGTAACCATTCTTTTCAGATGGCTCTCTACCTCTCTTGAGCTTCATCTCTATCTTTGGCTTTTTCTTGGCAGTTAACTGGAAATTAGAGTTTCATGGACTTTCCTTTCTGGACTGGCTTCAAACAGAAGCTATGCACAGTTTTCAAACCATACCCTACTGAAGAAGGGAAGCTTGATCTGGTGCTTAACTGGGTTGCACTTTGGCTCCATTTGCTATGCCTCACGGGAGGGGGCTCATCATTTGTAGACTAAGATCTCATGACCTTCAAAGCCAAATGCTACCTGAAAGTTCTGGGTCGCAGCCTATGTGTTGGGCCTGGGTGAATACATTCTCTGTTATGCTGGTCATCAACCCATGTTTTAAGCTGGAAGTAGGCAGTGCCACATTTGATAAGAACATCTGCCAGAGATTGTCACCTCATGAAAGCAGATTCTAAATTTGTATTCCATTTCCTGTGGTGGAGAAATCCCCTCCAAGTTAGACAGGTTCACATCCACCTGCAGGTCACACTCCTAATGCACCCTTGAGTGTCCTCATGGTATTGGGATCTAAGTGTGTAGGGAATGCTGGTTTAGTCCATGAATTAGCTGGACAAGTGATGACAAACGTGTTGTGGATTAATATGAGAACAATTTAAGAAGCCCTGGAGGAGCATCAACCTGACCCTCTGTGGTGCTATAAATCTGATAGGATGTTCCAGACTGAGAAACAATCACATGGCTTGGTGTTTGGCATCCAGACAAGTGAGTGCATGTCTTAGCTGTCAGCCAATACAGAGGAGGACATGAATAATTGGGAGAAAAGCATCTGTCAGACCCTTGTCTGGGGGCAGGTGGAGAGAACATAGGAAGGTAGATACCATGGCTGTGGTGGGGCCAAAAAAAGGGTAAAAGAGGCAAAGGAACCAGGTACTGGTAGCTCAAGACTGTCATCCTAGCTACTCAGGAGTTTGAGATCTGAGGATCACAATTCAAAGCCAGCCCAGGACAGAAACTCCATGAGACTCTTATCTGCAAAAAACTACTGAATGCAAGAAGCTCAAGCTCAGTGACAGCATCCAGGCCTAGCGTTCAAACTCGGGACTGGCAGAAAAAAGTATCAAAGGACAAGTAGCTGGCCAAAAGTTAGAGGGACTCTATCTTGACAAACAATACAATGGTAAGTTGCACTCAGAAGACTTGCACAAAATCTGGAAATGCCTGAGACCTACCTATGTATGTTTCCTGTTTGTCTAAATACATATGTTTATGCATTTATATATTAGTATAGAGAGACAGATCAATACATATGACTATACATATATACATAGCGAGACACTTATTGGTGGGTGTTTGTGTTTTGTAGATGGCTATCTCTGTTTAAGAAAGATAGAAAATATGCAAATATCTTTAAAAAAAACTTGATAAAATATAGAGAGACATAAACTCGAGGGAATCTGAAATGACAAGTTTATTCATAGGCACGTTTATCCTTATGGATTCCTCAGCAAGTTTTAATTTTTTTCATTATTTTCTTTCTTTTTCTGAACCAGTGCTAAGGATTTCTCTCAGGGACCAGGTGCTGCCAATTACTAATTTTCTCATGGCTGGTACAAGAGGAACTGAGCCACAGTTCCACTTTTGCCTTATTTATTCATGCTTAACTGAAGATAAAGATTTCTATCAGTGACTTTCTCTCAGGGGCTGGATTCTAACGAGGATCCCCAGACCTCAGCCTTCTTTATAGCTACAATTAACAATATGAGAACCAGCACTGGGTTCCAATGCACAGGGCAAGAAATTGAGTGAATCTCTCAACTTCAATTAGCTATAATAAGCTAGAAGTGAAAGACCAATACCTTTGAGGAAAAGATGCTGAGGGTTATCACACAGGCCCTATGAGTAAGCCCTAAACCCTGTACACATGTGTGCATGCACACATTGGCAGATACACACACAGACATGCACACACACAATATCTCAGGCAATATTGTATTTTGAATTAATATCCAAAGATTGGACAACAGGATAGCAAGTAATAAAATCTGTTTTTCTTGTCTACATTGAGGGAAAGGGATAAGTCACAAGATGCAGAAGCGAAGAATTCAGAGGCAAATGCTGTGAGTGAATAACTTGTAAAAAGCACATTTCTTTTCTTTTCTTTTCTTTTGTTTTTTTCTGCCATTCCTGGGGCTTGAACTCAGGGCCTGGGCACTGCTCTTGGCTTTTCCCAAGTCTAGCCCTCTGCCACTTGAGTCACATTGCCATATGGATTTTTATATCTGTGTGATATTAAGGACTCAAACCTAGATCTTCATGGATGCTAGGCAAGCACTCTACCACTGGGCCAAACTCTAAACCCCGATTAAGTATTTATAAATAGTCATCATCATCATATCAAAATATCCTTTCTCCTAAAAGAATGAACACTTATCTATGTCTGTAAGACTTTTATGTCACCAATGCTTCTGTGATTTTCCCACTTGCATTTTTACAGATGACAGCACAGATATTCATCAGGAAGAAAAATAGATTAGCATACAGAAACCTAACAACGTCCTAGTAGATTGAAGTGAAAAATATGTGCAAGATGGCCTGGGTGTTTCATCTACTTGTAGAGTGCTTGGCTACCACACAAAAAGACTCCGTTTGATTCTGCAGTACCATATACATAGAAAACTCTGGAAGTGGTGATGTGGCTTGGTGGGACAGCTATAGCCTAAAGAAAGCCTAAGAACAATGGTCAGGCTCTGAGGTCAAGTCCGAGGACTAGCAAAAAAAATGTGCAAGAGGCAAAATGCAAGCTGAGAAGGCACTGTGAAGCAAAATGTCTTGTGAAGGGTAAGGGGAATAGTGACAGTTAAGTTTGGATCTTACCTAAGAAAGGCTCCTTGAGCCTGAGACCAGGCTAGCACTTACGCCTAGTTAGTGACTTGGGATTTGAACAAAAAGGTGTGCTGTTTACTACATCCATATGTGAGGTGGGAAGGGAGATTCAGCCTCCAGTATGTCTTTGGGGAGGTCTTCTGTGAGCAAGGAGCTTTCGTCATTGGGCCTTGAAAGGTGACCCTACCTCCCTCACAATGGAACAGAATATGGAACCCTGGTAACTAAGCCACTGTATGTGACAACCAGCTCAAGCCAGCTCCCTTGGCCTGTGGCTCAGGAACCAGAAAGATGTTGCTGTGTTGTTGCCAAAGGTCAGGAGGCTCGCATCTCAGGCATGAGAGATTTGGATGTCTCACTTGAAGAAGTAGATGCTGGATCAGTGCCAAGCCAAAATTCCAGTATATCAGGCATTTCTCTAGGAAGAAAGCCAGGAGTCTCCAGGGCAACTCAGATGAGGTATATTGAGAGGAAACCTATTTGAACCCATCATCCTGCCCACACACTACAACCTTCTTGTGTGCTTTCAAGTGACTATACTGAGATTAGAGTGTGTCATTTCCAATCTACTCTATTCCAATTCCTCAGTGTGAAGTGTGGTCCCATTCCTACGTTTGAAATATCCACTGTTTTGCCAACATAGTGTGATGGTAAGTCAGCTCAGACTCTGAATGAGCCTTGTAACCTATGGATCCTGGAGGAAGGCCTGTTGGAGATGCTGCTGACAAAGCTGATCCCTGCCTACCAGAAAGGTGATCTCTTTTATGTGGGAAACTTCCTGCACAATTTCAAATAGAGGAGGACAATGTAGTAGTTGCTGGAAATTCTCTTGAAAAAGTGAGTGTTCCCCCTTCAAACCCAGGTTTGCTCACCCCTCCTGGCCAAGTCTTGGAATACTTGGCTCCTCTCTGAGCCTGTTTGGTTCACTGGGGTGTTCACAGGGGAGCTAAGCATGATACAAGTGCACAAACTACTTTATTATGACTGGGACACCATGCCATTTCATTTCCCTCACAAGCTACTGGAGTCTCAACAGTGTGCTTACTGAGAAGTTGGATTTCAGGCATGAGTAAGTGGCTCTCAACTGCAGCCCTCACCTAGGTGACATCCTAGGATATCCCATTTCCCAGTAAGTAATGAGGTGTCAGTACTAATGGCGGAGGCCTGTGAAATACTGGAGTCAGAGGAAAAGCTGGGGTCTGAATCACTTTTGAGCCATCAGGGAGGGATTGTGATAGCTTTGCCTGTTAGAACCTGAAAGCATTTACATTTTGGTGTGTGGTCCATTTCTGCCACTTGAACCTGAACCCAGGTCTAAATGCCATCCCTTTGGTGTTCAAAATTAGTACTGTACCATTTGAGTCATAGGTCAAGTTCTGGCTTTTTGCTGCCTAATTGAAGACAAGTGCCTTTAGACTTTTACTGACTAGACCGGCTTTCCACTGTGATCTTCAGAGCTCAGCCTGCTGGGTGGCTAAGATTAGAGGAATCAGCATTTAGTTCTTTATTTAGAGCATTCACTTATTGATTTATTTAGAGCATTTACTTAGTTAATTTAAGGTGCGTTTACTTTGGACAGATGCATAGAGGCCTCTCTCAGAAGCTTCTGGAAGTGGGGTGTGAAAGTCATCCTGTTCTCGAGTGTCTCTTACCACCCTCCCAGCACATAAGTGCACATCTCTGCAGGACAGCCACAGCATTGGAGTCCTGCAAGAAAGGGGCTTTGGTAGAAGGCTCAGGATGGAGAGAGAAGGCTCTCACTTTCCTTGTACCGAAAGTGCCCAAAGCATCATGTGTTCCATCTATATGATGTTTATGGACTTCTACCCCAGTGATTTCTACGAGTTCAAGAACTGCCACACCCTGACACAACTCAAGCTCTATATGAGGCTCCACATGCCGGCTTTGGACCTGCTCTTCTAAACACATACTTTTTGACCAGCTGGAGGAATGTGCGACCAGTAAGACCAAGAAAAAGTAGAAGGCCTGGTGTGGGTGCCTAAGAGGCTGTGAGTAGGAAGCCCATGTGGTCTAGATATTGGTTGGCCCTTACTTCTACAGAGCTTGGCAAAATGCCCTTTATGGGTGGTGTCAGCCAGGTAATGTCTGTCCTCTGAAAGGACTTGGGAATAAGTACTCATTAGAAAGACCCTACACCTCCTCAGTGTTCAGTCCAAACTCCAGTTCTACAGGTTCCTCCATTAGATCCTCATGGAAGTTGAGTGACACTTCAACTTGCAGAGTCCACTCTGTCCACTCTGTACCTATTTCCATTCTTAGGTTTGGGTCATCGTGGAAGAGCTTATCCTGAACTCCGGATGAAAAACCCACCAATGGAGCCGGTGACTGATGGAGACTGAGATTCATAACTGAACTCCAGAAAGCATGGGCCTTCTGTAGAAATTACCAAACAGGTTTAGAGTCCTGTGGATATACCTTTTGCTCTGAACCCCATGTGTGACACAGTTGAAACTGCAGCTACTATGGAGGAAGAAAAAGAGCAGCCAGATTTCCTTCCGTTTCCTTTCACACTCCACCCAGAGTCAGTCCATCTGAGTCAGAGTAACACTCCACTTATTGTGCAAACTGAAGGGGCACACGCTGGGCTCATGGAAAATGTCCCCATGGGAATCAGCAAGTGTACTCTCAATACTGGATTCATTGGAGGAAAATGAATCCATCCTCACAGAATATCCAGACCCATCCATCTCACTAAAAGAGACTCAATCTCCATTCGACAAACCAGAATCCATCCCCCTCTTAACTCAGGAAGGACATTCTGTTTCTCATGAGGAAGGAGACCCTTCTGAGGACTCTGAAGTAGAATTACTGTCTGAAGGCAACTTGGAGGCCAGTCTGGATTTAGAGCTTCCCTGTCCCCTTCCTAAAAAGACATCTCTTTATCTTGCTCTCATGATTCTTGTCAAGTATTCATTGTATTTACTTTGATAACTATTAAACTCTCATTGTTAATATTATGGTGTGCAGTTCTTCAGTCCTTATTATACTGTGTTTTATTTTCCACTTATAATGTGAGACCTCAGACACATAGGTCCTGGGTGGGCCAAAAATCAGACAGGTCTGGTCCCATAGAAGACAACCTTACTGGATATACAGGTAACTATGAAATGCATGAAATCACCAGGAATCCAGGCCAGGCCTCCATGGAAAGACAAGTCAGCTACCAAAGCTTAAGGACAGAGCAGATGCCTGGAAATGTGTTTTGTCAATCGGGAGAAGTGCCAGAGTAACTATAATATTATGTGGGACCCTGTTATGTGAGGTCAAGTCTGTTTATATATCCATTGTGCTTTGTACAAATATTTAAGAAAATTAAAACTCCACAATAGCATCAAAAATCTACTTTGGCTTTGAATGTGGCCTAGTTGTAGAGTGCTCGCCTAGTATACAAGAAGAGCTTCATTCAATTCCTCGGCACTGCATACACAGAAAAAGCAGATGGGGCACTGTGGCTCAGGTGTCAGAGTGCCACCCTTGAACAAATGTGGCCAAGGACAGTTCCTGGTCCCTCAGTTCAAGCCCCAGGACTAGCCAAACAAGAAATCATATCATTTTCCACACATTTGGAAATAAATCTGTTTTATCTAACCCTACTTCTTTTTTGCCAGTCCAGGGTGTGTGCCACCAAGCCAAACTACTGGCCCCCAACCTTACTATTTTTAATCATTTAATTTTTTTACATAATCATATTTCATGCTGTCTGTATTAATACCATAAACAGCATGCTTAGTGTAATAATGTTAAAGGTAAAACATAAGAAATTAATAACAAATTCCTTTTTTATTAGTTTTATAGCATTACAACAATTTTATGAGAAAAATTACCTAGAATGTTTATTTTAGAGATCAAGTAATCCATTTTGATAAATATATCAACCTACATCATTTATTTGAACACATTTTAAACTATTTTTTTTCAGAAATGAAAATAAATACATATTTGTTGTAAATGAAATTTATGACTTGGGGGGAAGGGAAAGAGAAAAGGGGGAGGGTGTTACAGTGTTTACAAGAAATGTACTCATTCCATATGTAACAGCAATCTCTTTGTATATCACCTTGACAACAAATTTTTTGAAAAGTACAATAAGTTTTAACGTCTACTTTGGGCAGAATTTTTTTTTTGGCCAGTACTGGGCTTAGACTCAGGACCTGAGCACGATCCTTGTTTTTGTTTTTGTTGATTCTTAAGGCGCAAGTTCTATCACATGTGCCACAGCACCACTTTTATCTTTTTTTATCTATGTTGTGCTGAGGAATTGAACTTGGGTCTTCATTCATGCTCGGTAAGAACTCTTCCACTAGGCTTAACTTATGGCCCCAGTGGGAAGGAAGTTTTCCATAAAATATGTAGAAAATATGTCCACGAAGGAAAAGCCATCAAAAATAGAAGAAAAATTATATACTTAGATAACGACATGCCAGTATTATGGCAGATCTCTGTAATTCTAGCTAAAGAGTGGCCTATTTGGACCGGGAGTTGGCTGGCTGAAGTAAAGTGCTATCCTTGAGCAAGCCCTAGGACAGTGCTCTGGCCATGAGTTGAAGCCATAGGACATGCAACAAATAATAATTTAATGCCCGTGACTGGTGGCTCACCCTGGTAATCCTAGCTACCCTGGAGGATCGAGGTTCAAAGACGGCCCAGGCATAAAAATCTGTGAGAATCTTATTTCCAAATAATCCAGAAAATTCAACATGACAATGTGCCTCAAGTGGTAGAGCTCTTGCCTTGAGCTGAAGAGCTTAAGGTAAACATCCAGGCCCATGGTTCAAGCCCCATGAGTGCAAAAAAGAAAAAGAAAAAGAAAGCCCTTATCTAAGGCTGAGTGCACACTAGTGGTAGTTTCCTTGCCTAGTATGCACAAAGCCCTGTGTTCAATTACTCTGTACCACTTACACCAAAAAAAAGCTGGAAATGATCTCAGAAGGTTGGGTTCTGGGGATCACTGTTCAAAGCCAGGCCAGACACTAAAGTCCATGAAACTTTTACTTCCACTTAAGCACCAGAAAACCAGAAGTGACACTGTGGCTCAAGGTGTTTAAGGTTGTAGCCTTGTGCTGAAGAGCCCAGGGACACTGCCCAGGTGCACAATTAAAGTCTTACAATCAAAAGAGAGAGAGAGAGAGAGAGAGACAGAGAGAGAGAGAGAGAGAGAGAGAGACAGAGAGACAGAGAGACAGAGAGAGAGACAGAGACAGAGAGAGACAGAGAGAGAGAGAGACAGAGAGACAGAGTCAGAGAGAGAGACAGAGACAGATAGAGAGAGACAGAGAGAGACAGAGACACAGAGAGACAGAGAGACAAAGAGAGAGACAGAGAGTGAGAGACAGACAGACAGGCAGACAGACAGAGACAGACAGAGACAGAGGGACAGAGACAGAGACATCAAAGAGTCAGGCACTGCTGGCTGAAGCGTGTAATTCCAGCTTCTATGGAGGCTGAGATTGGAGGATCTTGGTGCAAAGCCCAAAGCCAACCTGGACACATATGTTTGTGAGACTTACATCACCAATTAACTACCAGAAACCAAAAGTGGAGCTGTAGAGGAAGAGCGCTAGCCTTGAGCTGAAGAGCTCAGGGACAGTGTCCAGGCCCAAAGTCCAAGCACCATGATGAATCAATAATAAAAATAAGACGATAGCTAATACTAATGATGAATAATTTTGGGCTGGGAGTTTGGCCTAGTGGTAGTTGCTTGCCTAGCATGCACGAAGACCTGGGTTCTATTCCTCAATACCACATACATAGAAAAATGCTGGAAGTGGTGCTGAGGCTGAAGTGGTAGAGCCCTAGCCTTGAGAAAATATAAGGACCGTGCTCAGTCCCTGAGTTCAAGCCCAGGACTGGCCAAATCAAAAGTAGTAGAGCACTGGCATTGAACTGAAGATCTGAGGAACAGCCCAGGCACAGAGTTCAAGCACCGCAAACAACAACAACAAAATCTATGAAATGGCAGTGGTGGTTTTAAGCTAAGCAAAAATAGAGTAGAAACTGGTAAAATACATATTTGTGTGTAAGCAAAATAGCCAGACTTATGCATTAGAACAGGATAGCAACTTGAAAAAAAATTTTGTTTTCCATCTCACTAGGTCCTGTCTCTTAATTTATTCAAGTAAGTAAAATGCTGGGTTTTATAATCATTGCTCTGAATATTAGAAAATCATAATATCTCTCATTAACCAACAAAGACCAGGAACTGGGGCTTCGTTCAAACGGAAGAGTATCAGGCAAGAGAAGAAAAAATTGAAGTAAGAACTTGAAGTTCTTGATCCAGAACCTGCATAGTAACAGAGCAGCAGCCTGGTGATGGTACCTCACACCTATAATCTTAGCTACTCAGGAGGCTAAGATCTGAGAATCAAATTTAAAGCCAGCCAAAGTACCCAGTTAACTGCCAGAAAAACCAGAAGTGGCACTGTGGCTCACAGATTAAAGCACTAGCCTTGAGCTGAAGAGCTCAGGGACAGTGCCCAGGCCCAGAGTTCAAGCCCCACAATTGACAAAAATCAAACAAGCAAACAAAACTCACAAAGAAGCCTGCAGACCACAGTGGTTCTGCTGAGTCTCTTCTCTATGGGGATCAGGAACATTTCACTTTTTCTGTCTCTTCCCATCTCAACATTCATACTAAAATAAGACTGTGTTGAAAGTCTCAATTTATAAAAATGTTTTTCATGAAGCACCCTGAAATATTCATCGCTTATATCTCAATTGAAGATAGTTGATTTGGGGCTGCATTGGTAGAGTGCTAGCCTTGAGCAGAAAAGGTCAGGGATAGAGCTGAAGCACCCAGTTAAAGACCCAGTGCCAACACAAAAAAGAAAATATGCACTTTATACATATTTTCTAATTTCTTAATGAATTTTTCAGTCTGTATAAACATAGGGTACATTCCTTGTTACTTAAGTAAGATTGCTCTTTTTTTTCTTTTTGCCAGGCCTAGGGCTTGGACTCAGGGCCTAGACACTTTCATTGGACTCGCTTGCCCAAGGTGAGTGCTCTGCCTCTTGAGACACAGCGGCAATTCTAGCTTTTTTCTGAGTATGCGGTACCGGTGAATAGAACCTAGGTCTTCATGCATTCTAGGTGAGCACTCTACTATTAGGCTACATTCCCAGGCAGTGAGATTCCTCTTACAGTCATTGTATATTCACAGAGTTTGATCTCACACACTGTAGGGCCCTGGTTGGCTTTGATCTGTGATCCTAAGCCCTGATCCTCCTAAGTGGCTCAAATTAAGTTGTGAGCCAGCATGATGACTTCCATTCTTTCTTCTACAAAAATATATGTAGTTATCTAAAATATATCTATAGCTGAAAAAAATGAATCTCTCCAAAAAAATCTTCAAAGAAACAACCATCCTATTAAAAGGTGGGCTAAAGACTTAAAAGAGTATTCTCTGAAGAAAAAATTAAAATGGGCTTTAGACACATGAAGAAATGCTCCATATCTCTAGCAATAAGGGAAATGAAAATCAAAACAACTTTGAGATTCCACCTGACTCCAGCCAGAATGGCCATTATCAAAAAATCTAATAAGAGATACTGGTGGGGAAGTGACCAGGGGGGATCACACCTACACTGTTGGTGTGAGTGTAAACTCGTTCAACCACTAGGGAAAGCAGTGTGGTGGTTCCTCAAAAGACTGAACATAGAGCTCCCCTATGATCCAGCAAATCCACTACTTGGCACCTACCCAATTGTCCAGAAAAAAGGACATACTAAAGCCACTAGCACAATGATGCTCATTGCAGCACTATTTACCATAGCAAAGATATGAAACCAACCGAGATGCCACTCAGTAGATGACTGAATCAAGAAGATGTGGTACTTATACACAATGGAATGCTATGCTGCCATCAGAAGGAATGACATCGCCCCATTTGTAAGGAAATGGAAAGACTTGGAAAAATTCATATTAAGTGAAGCAAGCCAGACCCAAAGAAACATAAGCTCAATGGTTTCCCTCATTTGTAATAATTAGTTCACATCTAGGACTCTCCTAGCAGAGGATTACAATAACTCAAAAACCTAGGTATATAAGGTCATATAGGATGAGACTAAATGAAAGGATCTCTAGGATATGGGAACAAGAGCTATATCTTGTGTCATCGTTGCTCTTAATCTTGTGTGATTTTTGTCCTTAATCTACTATGTTATTTCTCATCTCTTATTTTGCCCTTTGGTTAATGTCAGATTGTTACTGTATCTGATTTTTCCCTGGCATATTGTATATATGTGTATTTGTTTATATCAAATAGGAAAGGGAAGGGGGGAAACAAGATGATTGGGAAGGGGAGGGGAGAGGGAACTGGGGACAAAAGCATGTGGAGTGGAATAAATGTGTGAGAAGTAATGCAGTCCACTACCTGTAATTGTAATCGTAACCCAATTATACATTACCCTGAAAATAAAAAAGAGACTATAAAAATATCTGTAGAAAATGAGGCTGGATGATGGAAACAACCAGATGCCCTACTACAAAAAATGTGATACACACACACACACACACACACACACACACACACACACACACACAATGGAATGATACATAGCCAACCGACAAGATAAAATAATGGCATTCTCGGGGAAGTGGATGAAAAGGATAAAAATCATATTAAGTGAAGTAAGCCACACTCAAAGGAACATAGGCCCAAGAGTCTCCCTCATTTGTCAAATTCAGTAGAAACCTTGGGCTCTGCTACCAGAGATTTACAATAGAAGAAAACCTAGAGATATCGTGACAAATAGTATGACTCTAAATGTAAGGACCTCCAAGATAAAGAAACATAACTCATATAATGAGTGATTGTTGTCCTTAATGAACTATGTGATCTCTTATCTCTTTTGCTATCCCTTGGTTATATCATATTGTTACAATATTTCACCTTGTTTTCTGATATATTTCATATGTGCCTACTTGGTTATTTAAAATTGGATAGGGAAGGGGGGAAATGAACATGAGTGGGGGTAGGGGAAGGGAAATGGGGACCATATCATTACATGGGGTATCAAAGTTTGAGAAGTAATGCATCTTCTATCTGGTGAATGTAATGTTACCTTTCTATAAATTACAATAAAAATAAATACATAAAAAGAAGATCTGCACAGAAAAAAATAATAATGGCATTTTTGGGGTAGTGGATGAAATTAGAGTGAATCCTGTTGAGTGAGATAAGTCAAGACCAAGGAACAAAAGGTACATGGTATCCTTAATATATGGATATTAGTTTCAAACAGTAGTAGAGCGATAATTGAATAGTTGGTACCCAAAGTTCTGGACATAATTTTGGAGATATAAACATAACTACATAGACATAAAAATCTAGGATAGACTATACACTCTATAGACATGTGTTTTATTATAGATTAATCTGTATCTATGACATACAAAGACTCAGCTTAATTTTTACTATATTCTAAAATTTATGTGCCAGTGATTGTATAGCGATTCCCTTCTTGAATACTTGTTGGTTAAACATGACATTTGAAATATGATGTAAATTTCAATGTCAATAAATTTTTTTAAAAAAGAGGCTAGAGGTAAATACCAATAATGTACTTGCTCTAAATGGTACAGAAATTTTCTTAATGAATCAAGGAATTTTATTACATCTTTATGCAATTATTTTAGTTCTGAGTGTTCTACACTCAATGATACTTCTGGAAAGATAATATAGATGACTGTGTAGATGGTATGAAGACATACTGGCCTAAACGTAGAATAAAGCATTGGTAAGTGGCTGTTAGCTGTCCAGATTCTACTGGAATATGTGGAATGAATTTATTAACACAATGCAGGCTCTTAGTCACATCAGGATCAAGATTATGTGGTTCCATGAGATGAATGAGGAAAGATCAGAAAAATCTACTAAGTTATCCAGATATACTTTTGAAACTAAGGTATCTGGACTCCTTTTTTTTTCTTTCTTGGTGGGGAGCTTGAACTTTGGACCTGGGCAAGGTCTCTTAGTTATTTTTCCTCAAGGCTAATGCTGTACCAGTTTTAGCCACAACTCCACTTAGTTTTTGGGTGGATAAGTGGAGAGAAGAATCTTACAGTTTTTTTTGTCTTCGTTTTTTTGCTTGCCAAGGCTTTGAATCACCTTCTCCCTGGCTAGTAGAATGACAATTATGACCCTCCAGCGCCTGGCTAGTGATTTCTTGAAAATTGGACTTTCTTCCAAATCACGTAACTGGCTCCTAGCAAAGTTTTGAAGCCTGACTTAAATGTGACAGATTTTTGTCACTTGGAGACACTCTGTGCTGAACGTTAGAAATCTACCAGCTGAGTCACAGTGGCACTTCCAGTTTTTGTTTACGTGGTGCTGAGGAATGGAATCCAGGGTTTCACACATGCTAGGCAAACTACATTTTCAGCCCAAGGTTTTATGTTTTGTTTTTTCAGTGTTGTTGCTTCTAAGGTACTGTATGATGTTCTTTCATTTTCTTTGCTTTTTACCTCTTTTCTTCTTTTTCCATTTAGTTTTATTCTGTGTAGTCACTGTGTTGAATTCGGGTATCCTGTGTCTTGTACATAGGTTTATGTGATTTGGGAAAGGGAAAGGGTATAATAAAATGGTAAAAAAAAACAAAGGAATAAATGTGTACCAATTGAATAGTGATATTTGGAAGACACTAAACGGAA